>NW_027620698.1:0-16791 GCF_964198595.1 Lampetra fluviatilis | reverse complement strand
TATACTATGTGTGTGTGTGCTGTGTGTTAGTACACTATGTGTATGTGTGTGTGCTGTGTGTTAGTACACTATGTGTGTGTGTTAGTATACTATGTGTGTGTGTGCTGTGTGTGTGTGTGCTGTGTGTTAGTACACTGTGTGTGTGTGCTGTGTGTTAGTACACTATGTGTGTGTGTGCTGTGTGTTAGTACACTGTGTGTGTGTGTACTGTGTGTTAGTACACTGTGTGTGTGTGCTGTGTGTTAGTACACTATGTGTGTGTGTGCTGTGTGTTAGTACACTATGTGTGTGTGCTGTGTGTTAGTACACTGTGTGTGTGTGCTGTGTGTTAGTACACTATGTGTGTGTGCTGTGTGTTAGTACACTGTGTGTGTGTGTTAGTATACTATGTGTGTGTGTGCTGTGTGTTAGTACACTGTGTGTGTGTGCTGTGTGTTAGTACACTATGTGTGTGTGTTAGTACACTATGTGTGTGTGTACTGTGTGTTAGTACACTGTGTGTGTGTGCTGTGTGTTAGTACACTATGTGTGTGTGTTAGTATACTATGTGTGTGTGTGCTGTGTGTTCGTACACTATGTGTGTGTGTGCTGTGTGTTAGTACACTATGTGTGTGTGTGCTGTGTGTTAGTATACTATGTGTGTGTGTGCTGTGTGTTAGTATACTGTGTGTGTGTGTGCTGTGTGTTAGTATACTATGTGTGTGTGTACTGTGTGTTAGTACACTATGTGTGTGTGCTGTGTGTTAGTATACTATGTGTGTGTGTGCTGTGTGTTAGTATACTATGTGTGTGTGTGCTGTGTGTTAGTATACTGTGTGTGTGTGTACTGTGTGTTAGTACACTATGTGTGTGTGCTGTGTGTTAGTATACTATGTGTGTGTGTGCTATGTGTGTGTGTGCTGTGTGTGTGGAGTGATGAATGAAGGGCTGGGAGGAGTGAGAGGGGGGGGTGAGAGGGGGGGGGGGTGAGAGGGGGAGGAGTGAGAGGGGGGGGTGAGAGGGGGGGGGGTGAGAGGGGGGGGGGTGAGAGGGGGGGGGGTGAGAGAGGGGGGGGTGAGAGGGGGGGGGGGTGAGAGGGGGAGGAGTGAGAGGGGGGGGTGAGAGGGGGGGGGGTGAGAGGGGGAGGAGTGAGAGGGGGGGGTGAGAGGGGGGGGGGTGAGAGGGGGGGGGTGAGAGGGGGGGGGTGAGAGGGGGGGTGAGAGGGGGGGGGTGAGAGGGGGGGGGTGAGAGGGGGGGGTGAGAGGGGGGGGGGTGAGAGGGGGGGTGAGAGGGGGGGGGTGAGAGGGGGAGGAGTGAGAGGGGGGGTGAGAGGGGTGGGTGAGAGGGGGGGGGTGAGAGGGGGGGGTGAGAGGGGGGGTGAGAGGGGTGGGTGAGAGGGGGAGGAGTGAGAGGGGGGGGTGAGAGGGGGGGTGAGAGGGGGGGGTGAGAGGGGGGGTGAGAGGGGTGGGTGAGAGGGGTGGGTGAGAGGGGGAGGAGTGAGAGGGGTGGGTGAGAGGGGGGGTGAGAGGGGGGGTGAGAGGGGGGGTGAGAGGGGGGGTGAGAGGGGTGGGTGAGAGGGGGGGGTGAGAGGGGGGGGTGAGAGGGGGGGTGAGAGGGGTGGGTGAGAGGGGGAGGAGTGAGAGGGGGGGGGTGAGAGGGGGGGTGAGAGGGGTGGGTGAGAGGGGGGGGTGAGAGGGGGGGGGTGAGAGGGGGGGTGAGAGGGGTGGGTGAGAGGGGGAGGAGTGAGAGGGGGGGGTGAGAGGGGGGGTGAGAGGGGTGGGTGAGAGGGGGAGGAGTGAGAGGGGGGGGTGAGAGGGGGGGTGAGAGGGGGGGGGGTGAGAGGGGGGGTGAGAGGGGGGGTGAGAGGGGTGGGTGAGAGGGGGGGGGTGAGAGGGGGGGGGTGAGAGGGGTGGGTGAGAGGGGTGGGTGAGAGGGGGAGGAGTGAGAGGGGGGGGTGAGAGGGGGGGTGAGAGGGGTGGGTGAGAGGGGGGGGGGTGAGAGGGGGGGGTGAGAGGGGGGGTGAGAGGGGTGGGTGAGAGGGGGAGGAGTGAGAGGGGGGGGTGAGAGGGGGGGTGAGAGGGGTGGGTGAGAGGGGGGGGGTGAGAGGGGGGGTGAGAGGGGGGGTGAGAGGGGTGGGTGAGAGGGGGGGGGTGAGAGGGGTGGGTGAGAGGGGGAGGAGTGAGAGGGGGGGGTGAGAGGGGGGGGTGAGAGGGGGTGGGTGAGAGGGGGGGGGGTGAGAGGGGGGGTGAGAGGGGGGGTGAGAGGGGTGGGTGAGAGGGGGGGGGTGAGAGGGGTGGGTGAGAGGGGGAGGAGTGAGAGGGGGGGGTGAGAGGGGGGGTGAGAGGGGGGGGGTGAGAGGGGTGGGTGAGAGGGGGGGGGGGTGAGAGGGGTGGGTGAGATGGGGGGTGAGAGGGGTGGGTGAGAGGGGGGGGGGTGAGAGGGGTGGGTGAGATGGGGGGTGAGAGGGGTGGGTGAGAGGGGGGGTGAGAGGGGTGGGTGAGAGGGGGGGTGAGAGGGGGGGGTGAGATGGAGACGCACGTTTTTTAGCGAGTGATGCGGGTTTCCATAGAAGCGAATAGAACGGGGGGGGGGGGGGGGGGGGAAATAAATAAATAATCGGCGGGAGTGAGAGTGTCAGTGTGTGTGTGTCACTATGTGTGTGTCGGTGTGTGTGTGTCGGGGTGTCTGTGTGTCATTGCGTGTGTGTCAGTGTGTGTGTTTCATTGCGTGTGTGTGTCATTGCGTGTGTGTCAGTGTGTGTGTGTCATTGCGTGTGTGTCAGTGTGTGTGTGTGTCATTGCGTGTGTGTCGGTGTGTGTGTGTCATTATGATAGTGTCGGGGTGTGTGTGTGTCGGGGTGTGTGTGTGTCGGGGTGTGTGTGTGTGTCAGTGTGTGTGTTAATGTGTGTGTGTTAGTGTGAGAGTGTTGGAGTGTTTGTGTGTGTGTGTCGGGGTGTGTGTCGGTGTGTGTGTCAGTGTGTGTCAGTGTGTGTGTGTGTGTTAGTGTTGGCACAGTAGGGGGCACAGGTAGTGCATCAGCCAGTCATCTCGGTCATCTTGGTCAGTCGACCCGTGGCACCTGCTGGGTCTGCCCCGTGACCTCCTGCCAGCGGGCGTTCGACACTTCACGTGGCCTCAACGTGCACCTAGCCTGGCACAGGCGTCGTGGTGACGTCACCGGTTGTTGTTGTTGTTGTTGTGTGAGTCAGTGTATGTGCCCGCCAACAGAACTTACCCCGACAGCCTGTGAAGGCTATACGGGGGATCTTTGTCTTTTTTTTGTCACTGTGAAAGCGGTGACGATTGTCTGAACCGGTCATGGGCCTCCCCTACATCGACTCAGCCTCAAATGAGTACCCGGTGCGGTGTGTAAACATCCCCACTGGGGGAGACAAAGGCGGCCGGGCGTGATGCTGGCCACCCACCCGCTTGTGTGCCGTGCCGGCCTTCATAGGTGCTCACACACAACAACAACAACAACAGTCACCATTCGCCACTGAGTGGCAGTGACGTCACCAGGGCGCTCGTGCCAGGCTACGTGCACTTTGAGGCCATGTGAAGTGTCGAAGGCCCTCTGGCAGGAGGTCACGGGACAGACCCAGCAGGTGTCACGGGTTGGCTGACTGAGATGACCGGTAGATGCACACCAGCTGTACCTCCCTCCTGTGCCAACTCGCTGTGCTTTAGCCACCCGGCGCTCCGCTCGTTGTTGTGAGCGTCGCTCCTCCGCCCTCCGTTGTTGTTGGAGGGCGACTGCCTCCAACTGCCCAGTAGCGTCCTTCACGAGCCTCCTCCATAGAGCCTCATGCACACCCATACACACATCACACACCCACACACACACACATCACACACCCACACACACATCACACACCCACACACACACCCACACATCACACACATCACACACATCACACACCCACACACACATCACACACACACCCACACACCCACACACACACACACATCACACACCCACACACCCACACCCACCCACACACACACACATCACACACCCACACACACACACATCACACACCCACACACACACCCACACATCACACACATCACACACATCACACACCCACACACACATCACACACACACCCACACACACATCACACACCCACACACACATCACACACATCACACACCCACACACACACATCACACACACACACATCACACACACACACACACCCACACATCACACACATCACACACATCACACACCCACACACACATCACACACACACCCACACACACATCACACACACACACACACATCACACACATCACACACCCACACACACACACACCACACACCCACACACACATCACACACCCACACACACATCACACACATCACACATCCACACACACATCACACACCCACACAACACACACACACACCACACACACCATACAAAGACAAAAATCCCCCGTGTAGCCTTAACAGACTGTTGGGGCAAGTGCTGTTAGCGAGCAGCACCTGTGAAGGCCGGCACGGCACACGAGGGAGTGGGTGGCCAGCACCACGCCCGGCCGCCTTTGTCTCCCTCGTGAAGATGTTTACCACACACCGCGCTAGGTACTCATTTGAGGCTGAGTCGCCCTAGGGGAGGCCCAGGAGCGGTTCAAATAATCGTCACTGCCAGGTTCGTAGCGCAGCGCGTTCACAACTTCACTACCGCTCCCCACCACCATACGCACACCCACACACACCCAGACGTCACACACACAGCAAAGTCAACAACACGCCACACCACCCACACTGCACCCATCTTAATGGAAGTCGTTAGTGTTATTGGCACGCTGATGAGTTTGCCTTTGCAAGTGAAGAGTTCCAGAAATAGTTTAATGTGAGCACTCTTAATTAGTTTGACAAGGAAAGGGTGCCGCAGTGGTTAGCACGCTGATGCTACTAACCCAAAGTTCGATCGCGAGCCAACATCAGTGGCGAGTAAGATCACGTGTCAGATCATTGATTCACGAGGTCACGATGGATGGAGACGGTGTGGGAAGGCCGTGATGCAGCAGTGAACAGATTACTGATCCTGAGACCCGGTCTTAACTCAAGACACTTACCCTGAGACCCGGTCTCCACTCAAAACAACGATCCTGAGACCCGGTCTCAATTCAAGACCCTCATCATGAGAACCAGTCTCAATTCAAGACCCTCATCCTGAGACCCGGTCTCCACTCAATTCACTGACCCTGAAACCCGGTCTCAAAACTAGGCAATGACTCTGAAGCCTGGTCTCCACTCAAGACACTGAACCTGAGACTCGGTCTCAAATCAACACACTGACCCTTACACCTGGTATCAACCCTAACACTGACCCTGAGACCCAGTCTCATCTCACGACACTGACCCTGAGACTAGGTCTCAACTCAAGACATTGATCCTCAACTGAAGACATGGATCCTAAGACCCGGTCTCAACTCTACACACTGACCCTGAGACCCGGTCTCAGCTCAAGACAGTCTCTGAGACCCGGTCTCAACTCTGGGCACTGAACCTGAAACCCGGTCTCAACTCAAGACATGGATCCTAAGACCCGGTCTCAACTCTACACAATGACCCTGAGACCCGGTCTCAGCTCAAGACAGTCTCTGAGACCCGGTCTCAACTCTGGGCACTGAACCTGAAACCCGGTCTCAACTCAAGACATGGATCCTAAAATCCGGTCTCAACTGAAGACACTATCCCTGAGACTGGGTCTCAACTTTAGACATTGACCTTGAGACCCAATCTCAATCTTAATTTTGGAGCTTTCGTGACTGCAGGAATTATTCTTTGGTTCATTGGTAAAGTCACGTATGATAATTCACGTAGATGATGATTGCTTGTGTTGCAATCGAAACGTCGTAGTATGCTATTATTTAATTTATTATTTTATCTTTATACGTGACTTTACCGAAAGAACCAAAGAACTAAACCCAATCTCAACTCCATTATGATGCTGATACCCGGTCTCAACTGACGACTCACCCTGACACCCGGTTTCAACTCAAGACTGTCCTTGAGACCCGGTGTCAACTCAAGACATTGATCCTGACACATGGGCTCAACTCTAGACACTGACCCTGAGACCCGGTCTCGACTCAAGACAGTGATCGTGAGACCCAGTTTCAACTCTAAAAACGGACCCCAAGACACGGTCTCAACTCAAGACTGACCCTGAGATCTGGTCTCAACTCTAAACACCCACGCGGAGACCTGATCTAAAATGAAGACTCTGACCCTGAAACTCGGTCTCAACTCAAGACTGTCCTTGAGACCCGGTCTCAACTCAAGTGTGATCCTGAGACCTGGTCTCATCTTAAGACAGACCCCAACACCTGGTCTCAACTCTAGACACTGATCCTGAGACCCAGTCTCAATTGAATATACTGATCACAAGACTAGGTCTCAACTCAAGGCTGACCCAGAGACCCAATATCAACTCTAGATATGGACCCTGAGACACAATCTCAACTCTGGGCACTGACCCTGAGACCAGGTCTCAACTGAAGACACTGACCGTGAGACCTGGTCTCAACTCACGACTCACCCTGAGAACCGGTCTCAACTCTGGGCAATGACCCTGAGACCCAGTCTCAAATCAAGACTGTCTCTGAGACCCGGTCTCAACTGAAGACACTGATATTATTTGTTTCTTTCGGTAAAGTCACGTAGATAGAAAAATATACATAAAATAAAATAAATAAAATAATACAAAATTTTAAATATAAAAACAAAATCTCACGACGTTTCGATTGCAACACAAGCGGTCGCCAGAGAAAAGGGGGGCAAGCCTCCAACTGCCACTGTTTATAAAGGCTTGAAATGGGCGCAGGCCACGTGTCAGAAGGAGTGGGGGACACGTGGTGTGGAGCAGCCTGAGTGGACGAACCAAAGCTGCGAGTGGGCGGGGCACAAGAGTCGTGAAGCAGCGTGAGTGGACGAGCGACGCAGTCCAAGTGCGTCAGCGGCATGGGCGGGGCAGCCAATGCTGATGCAGGTGAAGAGATAGGTGGGAGAGAGAGGGGGAGAGATAGGGGAAGAGAGAGGGGGACAGAGATTGGTGGAGAGAGAGAGGGGGCAGAGATAGGTGGAGAGAGGGGGGAGAAAGATAGGGGGGCAGAGATAGGTGGAGAGACATGGGGAGAGATAGGGGAGAGAGGGGGAGAGATAGCGGAGAGAGAAGGGGAGAGATAGGGGAGAGAGAGAAGGGAGAGAGAGAAGGGGAGAGATAGGGAGAGAGAGAGGGGAGAGGTAGGTGGAGAGAGACGGGGAGAGATAGGGGAGAGAGGGGGAGAGAGATAGTTGTAGGGATAGGGGGCAGAGATAGGGGGAGAGAAGGGGGGGTAGAGATATGTGGAGAGCGAAGGGGGGTAGGGATAGGGGGAGAGAAAGGGGGTAGAGATGGGGGGGCATTGCACCTCGGTCCACACACCCACACTGCTGACGGTGGAGGTTGACACGAAATTACAAATCAAGTCAGGACCCAACGTGGTTGATGACATCTTTCCAATGATTGCTGAGTTTGTAACCGTCTTCTCGGTCGAAATTGTGTCTGTGTCTATATATGTGGATGGCTTCATGAATGAATCTTTGTTGATAGCCAGTAAGCTTGCAAAGTACCGTCGTTTTAAAGAAATACATTTCCCGTGAGCCAGCCGCGTTAAAATAATGATTAGCTACGGCAGAAGCATTGGCCCTACCGTGTTTCAAATCTGCCTTGTGGAATCGGTCCTTTTATTTATTCCAGTTCACAAGTACTCCCCGCTGCTGGCAGGCAACGGGAAGTGGGCAGACAGACCACAAGAGACGCACCGTCACGTGGCACTCGGAGCCCCGCTCGTGCGTGGCCCCTCTCTCCCTTCGTTCTTCGTCTGACCACGTGTCGTTCATCTCTCCCCTTATTTAATGCCTGGGTCACGTGCAGAGCCGGCCCAGCCACTAAGCGACCCTTGCAATTGCAAAGGGCCCCGTGGCCAGCAGAAGGCCCCCTAGAGTCACTGCTAGCGAGTGGGTGAAAAAAATCATACATCAAAGGGGCCTCCAACCAAATTTTGCTTAGGGCCCCCAAAGGTCTAGGGCCGGTTCTGGTCACGTGGTACGCTCCAGCCAATCCTTGGTAGCCTGCGCCGAATCTTCTAGATTCCCCATCAACTCCCGGGACCACGCCCCTGACTTGTCTTCCCATTGGCTGAGGCCAAGAGCAGCAGAACCAATCACCCTAGCTGGCACCCCTCGATCACGCCAGGGCCATGCTCCCAGGCTCTCCCCCCATTGGCTGTAAAGCAGGACCGGCAGAGCCGATCACCACGTGAGCCGGACATAGGCTCTTGTTACATGTTCATGAACACGGTCCGAGACATGTCGCTTAGTTTCCCCAATGTAACCGCTGCCGCAGATACAGCTTAGTTTGTAGACGCCGGGATATTGCATGTCAGGAATCTTGCCGTTCACAGATGGGATCAGATCACGAATTTTACGTACACCGACCGTGAGACCCAATCTCAACTCTAGACACTGACCCTGAGACCCGATCTCAACTCAAGGTTCTGACCCTGAGACCCGGTCTCAACTCAAGACTCTGACCCTGAGACCCGGTCTCTACTCAAGACTCTGACCCTGAGACCCGGTTTCAACGATAGACTCTGACCTTGAGACCCGGTCTCTACTCAAGACTCTGACCCTGAGACCCGGTCTCTACTCTAGACTCTGACCATGAGACCCGGTCTCAACTCAAAACTCTGACCCTGAGACCAGGTCACAAATCAAGACTGACCCTGAGACCCGATCTCAACTCAAGACTGACCCTGAGACACGGTCTCAACTCAAGACTCTGACCCTGAGACCCGGTCTCTACTCAAGACTCTGACCCTGAGACCCGGTCTCAACGCTAGACTCTGACCTTGAGACCCGGTCTCTACTCTAGACTCTGACCATGAGACCCGGTCTCAACTCAAAACTCTGACCCTGAGACCAGGTCACAAATCAAGACTGACCCTGAGACCCGATCTCAACTCAAGACTGACCCTGAGACCCGGTCTCTACTCTAGACACTGACCCTGAGACCCGGTCTCAACTCAAGATTCTGACCCTGAGACCCAGTCTCAACTCAAGACACTGACCCTGAGACCCGGTCTCTACTCAAGATTTTGACCCGGAGACCCGGTCTCAACTCTAGACACTGACCCTGAGACCCAGTCTCAAATCAAGACTGACCCTAAGACACGGTTATAACTCAAGATTCTGACCCTGAGACTCGGTTTCAACTCAAAACTCTGACCCTGAGACCCGGTCTCAACTCAAGACTCTGACCCTGAGACCCAGTCTCTACTCTAGACACTGACCCTGAGACCCGGTCTCTACTCTAGACACTGACCCTGAGACCCGGTCTCAACTCAAGATTCTGACCCTGAGACCCGGTCTCAACTCAAGACTCTGACCCTGAGACCCGGTCTCTACTCAAGACTCTGACCCTGAGACCCGGTCTCAACGCTAGACTCTGACCTTGAGACCCGGTCTCTACTCTAGACTCTGACCATGAGACCCGGTCTCAACTCAAAACTCTGACCCTGAGACCAGGTCACAAATCAAGACTGACTCTGAGACCCGATCTCAACTCAAGACTGACCCTGAGACCCGGTCTCTACTCTAGACACTGACCCTGAGACCCGGTCTCAACTCAAGATTCTGACCCTGAGACCCAGTCTCAACTCAAGACACTGACCCTGAGACCCGGTCTCTACTCAAGATTTTGACCCGGAGACCCGGTCTCAACTCTAGACACTGACCCTGAGACCCAGTCTCAAATCAAGACTGACCCTAAGACACGGTTATAACTCAAGATTCTGACCCTGAGACTCGGTTTCAACTCAAAACTCTGACCCTGAGACCCGGTCTCAACTCAAGACTCTGACCCTGAGACCCAGTCTCTACTCTAGACACTGACCCTGAGACCCGGTCTCTACTCTAGACACTGACCCTGAGACCCGGTCTCAACTCAAGATTCTGACCCTGAGACCCGGTCTCAACTCAAGACTCTGACCCTGAGACCCGGTCTCAACTCAAGACTCTGACCCTGAGACCCGGTCTCAACTCAAGACTCTGACCCTGAGACCCAGTCTCTACTCTAGACACTGACCCTGAGACCCGGTCTCTACTCTAGACACTGACCCTGAGACCCGGTCTCAACTCAAGATTCTGACCCTGAGACCCGGTCTCAACTCAAGACTCTGACCCTGAGACCCGGTCTCTACTCTAGACACTGACCCTGAGACCCGGTCTCAACTCAAGATTCTGACCCTGAGACCCGGTCTCAACTCAAGACTCTGACCCTGAGACCCGGTCTCTACTCTAGACACTGACCCTGAGACCCGGTCTCAACTCAAGATTCTGACCCTGAGACCCGGTCTCAACTCAAGATTCTGACCCTGAGACCCGGTCTCAACTCAAGACTCTGACCCTGAGACCCGGTCTCAACTCAAGACTCTGACCCTGAGACCCGGTCTCTACTCTAGACACTGACCCTGAGACCCGGTCTCAACTCAAGATTCTGACCCTGAGACCCGGTCTCGTCTGAACCAATATAACTTTGTGTAAAGTTCAAAGACGCTTCTAAATTGGCCGTCCGGCTGTGTGAAGGGGCAGCGGTTTGACTTGATAGGGTTCGGGCTAGACTCTGGGTCTGTGAAGAGGTGGTGGTGGAGGAGGAGGAGGAGGCTGCAAGTCAGGAGTTGACCTCAGACATAGGGCAGATGGTGAATTTCCATTACAAAGGAGGAAAGCCACAACAGCGAGAGAGAGAGGGAGGGAGGGAGAGAAAGGGAGAGAAAGGGAGAGAGAGAGTCGGATCAGAATGAATGCTTAGAGAAGTGCCTGCGTGTTTGTGTGTGAGTGTATGTGAGTGTGTTTGTGATACGAGGTCGGTATGAATGAGTACCTGGTGCGGTGTGTAGTGAACATCGCTACTAGGGAGACAAAGGCGGCCGGGCGTGGTGCTGGCCACCCACCCCTTCGTGTTGCCCGTGCCGGCCTTCATAGGTGCTTCTCGCTAACAGCACTTGCCCCAACAGTTCGTCAATGCTATACGGGGGATCTTTGTCCTTGTGTGGTGCTACTCGCAGCTGCACTACGAGCCAGGCCACCCGAGTTCGATTCCCGCTGACGACCAATCACTGGCGGACATTTGAAGCGGTCCTGGGCCTCCCCTAGGTCGACTCGGCCCCAAATGAGTTACCTGGTGCGGTGTGTAAACATCGTCACTGGGGAGACAAACGCGGCCGGGCGTGGTGCTCGCTAACAGCACTTGCCCCAACAGTCTGCCTAGGCTATTCACACACACTCACGGATTCACAAAACAAACAAAGATCCCCCGTATAGCCTTAACAGACTGTTGGGGCAAGTGCTGTTAGCGAGCACCTATGAAGAAGGGAATGGCACACGAGGGGGTGGATAGTAAGTACCACGCTCGACCGCCTTTGTCTCCCCAGCAGCAATGTTTACACACCGTCCCAGGTACTCATTGGCGGCTGAGTCGACCTAGGGGAGGCCCAGGACCGGTTCGATCGTCACCGGTGTTGGCCGCGAGCGGGAATCGAACTCGGGTCGCCAGGTTCGTAGCGCAGCGCGCTGACCGCTACACACAGATTCACACACACGCGTATTCACACGCACACACGGATTCACACACACACATACAGATTCGCATGTAGATTCACACACACACAAACGGATTCACACGCAACAATTCACACGCACAGATTTACACGCACACAGATACACGAGCAGTTTCACACTCACATTCACACGTAGATTCACACACACGCGAATTCACACACAGATTCACACACAAACACAGATTGACACACACATATTTACAGGCACGCAGATTCACACACATTAACACACAAAGAATCACACACACACAGATTCTCACGCACACAGATTCACATACAGATTCACACACACACAGATTCACACACACATATACACACAAAGATTCACACACACACAGATACACACAAAGATTCACACACACAGAGATACACACACAGATTCACACACAAACAGATTCACACACACAGATTCACACACACTTACACAAACAGATTCACACACAGATTCACACACGCCGTTTCACGCTCACACACACACAGATTCACACACACACTCAGATTCACACACATACAGATTCACACACTCACACACACAGATTCACACACACACCCCCAGAGATTCACACACACAGATTCACACGCAAACAGATTCACACACACAGATTCACACACACACACAGATTCACACATACAGATCCACACACAGAGATTCACACACACACACAGATTCACACACACACAGATTCACACACACAGATAGATTAACACACACAGATACACACACAGATTCACACACACACACACAGATTCACACACACATATTCACACACACACAGATTCACATACACACAGATTCACACACACACAGATTCACACACACACACAGATTCACACACACACACAGATTCACACACACACAGAGATCCACACACACACAGATTCACACACACACACACAGATTCACACACACACAGATTCACACACACACACAGATTCACAAACACACACAGATTCACACACACACACACAGATTCACACACACACACAGAGATTCACACACACAGATTCACACACACACAGATTCACACACATAGATTCACACACACAGATTCACACACACAGATACACACAGAGATTCACACACACACAGATTCACACACACACAGATTCACACACACACACAGATTCACACACACACACAGATTCACACACACAGATTCACACATACACACACAGATTCGCACACACACACAGATTCACACACACAGATTCACACTCACACAGATTCACACACATACACAGATAGATTAACACACACAGATACACACACAGATTCACACACACACAGATTCACACACACACAGATTCACACACACACAGATTCACACACACACAGATTGACACAACACACAGATTCACACACACACAGATTCACACACACACACAGATTCACACACACACAGATTCACACACACACACAGATTCACACACAGATTCACACACACACACACACAGATTCACACACACACAGATTCACACACACACAGATTCACACACACACACAGATTCACACACACACAGATTCACAGACACACACAGATTCACACACACAGATTCACACACACAGATACACACACAGATTCACACACACACACAGATTCACACACACACACAGATTCACACACACACAGATTCACACACACAGATTCACACACACACACAGATTCACACACACACAGATTCACACACACAGATTCACACACACACACACACAGATTCAGACACACACAGATACACACACAGATTCACACACACACACACAGATTCACACACACACACACATATTCACACACACACAGATTCACACACACACAGATTCACACACACACACACACACAGATTCACACACACACACACAGATTCACACACACACACAGATTCACACACACACAGATTCACACACACACAGATTCACACACACACAGATTCACACACACACAGATTCACACACACACAGATTCACACACACACACAGATTCACACACACACACAGATTCACACACACACAGATTCACACACACACACAGATTCACACACACACAGATTCACACACAGAATCACACACACACACAGATTCACACACACACAGATTCACACACACACACAGATTCACACACACACGGATTCACACACACACAGATTCACACACATACAGATATTCACACACACACAGATTCACACACACACACAGATTCACATACACACAGATTCACACACACACACAGATTCACACACACACACAGATTCACACACACACAGATTCACACACACAGATTCACACACAGATTCACACACACACAGATTCACACACACACAGATTCACACACAGATTCACACACACAGAGATGCACACACACACACAGATTCACACACACACAGATTCACACACACACAGATTCACACACAGATTCACACACACACACAGATTCACACACACACAGATTCACACACAGATTCACACACACACACAGATTCACACACACACAGATTCACACACACACAGATTCACACACACACAGATTCACACACACACAGATTCACACACACACACAGATTCACACACACACAGATTCACACACACAGATTCACAGACACACACAGATTCACACACACACAGATTCACACACACAGATACACACACAGATTCACACACAGATTCACACACACACACAGATTCACACACACACAGATTCACACACACAGATTCACACACACACACACAGATTCACACACACACACACACAGATTCACACACACAGATTCACACACACACACAGATTCAGACACACGCAGATACACACACAGATTCACACACACACAGATTCACACACACACACACACACACATATTCACACACACACAGATTCACACACACACAGATTCACACACACACAGATTCACACACACACACAGATTCACACACACACAGATTCACACACACACAGATTCACACACACACACAGATTCACACACACACACACAGATTCACACACACACACAGATTCACACACACACAGATTCACACACACACAGATTCACACACACACACACACAGATTCACACACACACATAGATTCACACACACACAGATTCTCACACACACACACACACAGATTCACACACACACACAGATTCACACACACACAGAGATTCACACACACACAGATTCACACACACACACAGATTCACACACACACACAGATTCACACACACACACACACAGATTCACACACACACAGATTCACACACACACACAGATTCACACACACACAGATTCACACACAGAATCACACACACACAGATTCACACACACACAGATTCACACACACACACACAGATTCACACACACACGGATTCACACACACACAGATTCACACACATACAGAGATTCACACACACACAGATTCACACACACACACAGATTCACACACACACAGATTCACACACACACACACACAGATTCACACACACACAGATTCACACACACACAGATTCACACACACACACAGATTCACACACACAGATTCACACACACACACAGATTCACACACACACACACACAGATTCACACACACACAGATTCACACACACACAGATTCACACACACACACACACACAGATTCACACACACACAGATTCACACACAGATTCACACACACAGAGATGCACACACACACACCGATTCACACACACACAGATTCACACACACACAGATTCACACACAGATTCACACACACACAGATTCACACACAGATTCACACACACACACAGATTCACACACACACACACAGATTCACACACACAGATTCACACACACACAGATTCACACACACACACAGATTCACACACACACACACACACAGATTCACACACACACAGATTCACACACACGAGGATCAAACGCTGCACGGGGTCCAGGAGTCGTGGAGAGCGCGAGAGGCGGAGCCGCAACATTAACATGCCACACACACTCACATTCACATACACACACTCACATACACACACTCACATACACACATTCACATACACACACTCACATACACACACTCACATACACACATTCACATACACACATTCACACACACACACTCACATACATACACACACTCACATACACACATTCACACATAGACACACTCGCATACACACACTCACATACCCACATTCACACACACACATTCACATACACACATTCACATACACACACACACTCACATACACACACACACTCACATACACACACACACATACACACACTCACATACACACACTCACATACACACATTCACATACACACACTCACATACACACACACACATACACACACTCACATACACACACTCACATGCACACACTCACATACACACACTCACATACACACACACACATACACACACTCACATACACACACTCACATACACACACACACTCACATACACACACTCACATACACACACACACATACACACACTCACATACACACACTCACATACACACACACATTCACATACACACATTCACATACACACACTCACATACACACACACATACACACACACACTCACATACACACATTCACATACACACACACATACACACACTCACATACACACACTCACATACACACACACACTCACATACACACACTCACATACACACACTCACATGCACACACTCACATACACACACTCACATACACACACACACATACACACACTCACATACACACACTCACATACACACACACACTCACATACACACACTCACATACACACACACACATACACACACTCACATACACACACTCACATACACACACACATTCACATACACACATTCACATACACACACTCACATACACACACACATACACACACACACTCACATACACACATTCACATACACACACACATACACACACTCACATACACACACTCACATACACACACACACTCACATACACACACTCACATACACACACTCACATACCACACTCACATACACACAGTTACACACACACTCACATACACACATTCACATACAACAACAACAACCGCCATTCGCCACTAAGTGGCGGTGACGTCACCACGACGCTTGTGCCAGGCCATGTGCACCTTGAGGCCACGTGCAGTG
>NW_027620697.1:0-15305 GCF_964198595.1 Lampetra fluviatilis | reverse complement strand
GAGTGAGTGGGTGAGTGGGTGGGTGAGTGGGTGAGTGAGTGGGTGAGTGGGTGAGTGGGTGGGTGAGTGGGTGGGTGAGTGAGTGGGTGAGTGAGTGAGTGGGTGGGTGGGTGGGTGAGTGGGTGGGTGGGTGGGTGGGTGGGTGGGTGAGTGAGTGGGTGGGTGAGTGGGTGAGTGGGTGGGTGGGTGGGTGGGTGGGTGAGTGGGTGGGTGGGTGGGTGGGTGGGTGGGTGGGTGAGTGAGTGGGTGGGTGGGTGGGTGAGTGAGTGGGTGGGTGAGTGGGTGGTGGGTGAGTGAGTGGGTGAGTGGGTGAGTGAGTGGGTGGGTGGGTGAGTGAGTGGGTGGGTGAGTGGGTGGGTGGGTGAGTGAGTGGGTGGGTGAGAGAGTGAGTGAGTGAGTGGGTGAGTGAGTCGATGGGTGAGTGGGTGGGTGAGTGGGTGAGTG
The DNA here is from genome assembly GCF_964198595.1 of Lampetra fluviatilis. Lineage (NCBI taxonomy): Eukaryota > Metazoa > Chordata > Hyperoartia > Petromyzontiformes > Petromyzontidae > Lampetra > Lampetra fluviatilis. The sequence continues at coordinate 14,861 of NW_027620697.1, read as the reverse complement.
AGAGAGTGGGTGGGTGTGTGAGTGGGTGGGTGAGTGAGTGGGTGGGTGAGTGAGTGGGTGAGAGAGTGAGAGAGTGGGTGGGTGAGTGAGTCGATGGGTGAGTGGGTGGGTGAGTGGGTGAGTGAGAGAGTGGGTGGGTGTGTGGGTGTGTGAGTGGGTGGGTGTGTGAGTGGGTGGGTGAGTGAGTGGGTGAGAGAGTGAGAGAGTGAGTGGGTGGGTGAGTGGGTGGGTGAGTGAGTGGGTGGGTGAGTGGGTGGGTGAGTGGGTGGGTGAGAGAGTGAGTGAGTGAGTGGGTGAGTGAGTCGATGGGTGAGTGGGTGGGTGAGTGGGTGAGTGAGTGAGAGAGTGGGTGGGTGTGTGAGTGGGTGAGTGGGTGGGTGAGTGGGTGGGTGAGTGAGTGGGTGAGAGAGTGAGAGAGTGGGTGGGTGGGTGTGTGAGTGGGTGAGTGGGTGGGTGAGTGGGTGGGTGAGTGAGTGGGTGAGTGGGTGGGTGAGTGAGTGGGTGAGTGAGTGGGTGAGTGAGTGGGTGAGTGAGTGGGTGAGTGAGTGGGTGAATGGGTGGGTGGGCAAGAGAGTGAGTGTGTGAGATGATGGTTGAGTGAATGGATGGGTGAGTGGGTGGATGGGTGAGTGAGTGGATAAGTGGATGAGTGGGTGGATGGGTGTGTGGGTGAGTGTGTGGGTGAGTGTGTGGGTGAGTGTGTGGGTGAGTGTGTGGGTGAGTGTGTGTGTGAGTGGGTGAGTGAATAAGTGGGTGGGTGGGTGGGGGAGTGAGTGGGTGAGTGAGTGGGTGAATGGGTGGGTGAGTGAGTGGATGGGTGAGTGTGTGGGTGAGTGTGTGGGTGAGTGACACAGTGAACCCCACCCACCCACATGGACACCGTGAACCCCACCCACCCACACGGCCATCGTGAACTCTTCCCCCAAGCAACAAGGTTGGACATCTTAGTGTCTGTGTGTGTGTCTGTGTCTCTCTGTGACTCTAAACCTCAACATCTGAGTGTCTGTGTGTGTCTGTGTCTCTCTGTGACTCTAAACCTCAACATCTGAGTGTCTGTGTGTGTGTCTGTGTCTCTCTGTGACTCTATACCTCAACATCTGAGTGTCTCTGTGTGTGTCTGTGTCTCTCTGTGACTCTAAACCCCAACATCTGAGTGTCTGTGTGTCTGTGTCTCTCTGTGACTCTATACCTCAACATCTGAGTGTCTGTGTGTGTGTCTGTGTCTCTCTGTGACTCTAAACCTCAACATCTGAGTGTCTCTGTGTGTGTCTGTGTCTCTCTGCGACTCTAAACCTCAACATCTGAGTGTCTCTGTGTGTGTCTGTGTCTCTCTGTGACTCTAAACCTCAACATCTGAGTGTCTGTGTGTGTGTCTGTGTCTCTCTGCGACTCTAAACCTCAACATCTGAGTGTCTCTGTGTGTGTCTCTGTGTCTCTCTGTGACTCTAAACCTCAACATCTGAGTGTCTGTGTGTGTGTCTGTGTCTCTCTGCGACTCTAAACCTCAACATCTGAGTGTCTCTGTGTGTGTCTGTGTCTCTCTGCGACTCTAAACCTCAACATCTGAGTGTCTGTGTGTGTCTCTGTGTCTCTCTGTGACTCTAAACCTCAACATCTGAGTGTCTCTGTGTGTGTCTGTGTCTCTCTGCGACTCTAAACCTCAACATCTGAGTGTCTGTGTGTGTGTCTGTGTCTCTCTGCGACTCTAAACCTCAACATCTGAGTGTCTCTGTGTGTGTCTGTGTCTCTCTGCGACTCTAAACCTCAACATCTGAGTGTCTCTGTGTCTCTGTGTCTCTCTGTGACTCTAAACCTCAACATCTGAGTGTCTGTGTGTGTGTCTGTGTCTGTCTGTGACTCTAAACCTCAACATCTGAGTGTCTGTGTGTGTGTCTGTGTCTCTCTGTGACTCTAAACCTCAACATCTGAGTGTCTGTGTGTGTCTCTGTGTCTCTCTGTGACTCTAAACCTCAACATCTGAGTGTCTGTGTGTGTGTGTCTGTGTCTCTCTGTGACTCTAAACCTCAACATCTGAGTGTCTCTGTGTGTGTCTGTGTCTCTCTGTGACTCTAAACCTCAACATCTGAGTGTCTGTGTGTGTGTCTGTGTCTGTCTGTGACTCTAAACCTCAACATCTGAGTGTCTGTGTGTGTCTCTGTGTCTCTCTGTGACTCTATACTTCAACATCTGAGTGTCTCTGTGTGTGTCTCTGTGTCTCTCTGTGACTCTAAACCTCAACATCTGAGTGTCTGTGTGTGTGTCTGTGTCTGTCTGTGACTCTAAACCTCAACATCTGAGTGTCTGTGTGTGTCTCTGTGTCTGTCTGTGACTCTAAACCTCAACATCTGAGTGTCTGTGTGTGTCTCTGTGTCTCTCTGTGACTCTAAACCTCAACATCTGAGTGTCTCTGTGTGTGTGTCTGTGTCTCTCTGTGACTCTAAACCTCAACATCTGAGTGTCTCTGTGTCTCTGTGTCTCTCTGTGACTCTAAACCTCAACATCTGAGTGTCTGTGTGTGTGTCTGTGTCTCTCTGTGACTCTAAACCTCAACATCTGAGTGTCTCTGTGTGTGTCTGTGTCTCTCTGTGACTCTATACCTCAACATCTGAGTGTCTGTGTCTGTGTCTCTCTGTGACTCTAAACCTCAACATCTGAGTGTCTGTGTGTGTGTCTGTGTCTCTCTGTGACTCTAAACCTCAACATCTGAGTGTCTGTGTGTGTCTGTGTCTCTCTGCGACTCTATACCTCAACATCTGAGTGTCTGTGTGTGTGTCTGTGTCTCTCTGTGACTCTATACCTCAACATCTGAGTGTCTCTGTGTGTCTCTGTGTCTCTCTGTGACTCTAAACCTCAACATCTGAGTGTCTGTGTGTGTCTGTGTCTCTCTGTGACTCTAAACCTCAACATCTGAGTGTCTGTGTGTGTCTCTCTCCGTGTCTCTCTGTGACTCTAAACCTCAACATCTGAGTGTCTGTGTGTGTGTCTGTGTCTCTCTGCGACTCTAAACCTCAACATCTGAGTGTCTGTGTGTGTGTCTGTGTCTCTCTGCGACTCTATACCTCAACATCTGAGTGTCTGTGTGTGTGTCTGTGTCTCTCTGTGACTCTAAACCTCAACATCTGTGTGTCTCTGTGTGTCTCTGTGTGTGTCTGTGTCTCTCTGTGACTCTAAACCTCAACATCTGAGTGTCTGTGTGTGTGTCTGTGTCTCTCTGTGACTCTATACCTCAACATCTGAGTGTCTGTGTGTGTGTCTGTGTCTCTCTGTGACTCTAAACCTCAACATCTGAGTGTCTGTGTGTGTGTCTGTGTCTCTCTGTGACTCTAAACCTCAACATCTGAGTGTCTGTGTGTGTGTCTGTGTCTCTCTGACTCTATACCTCAACATCTGAGTGTCTGTGTGTGTGTCTGTGTCTCTCTGTGACTCTAAACCTCAACATCTGAGTGTCTCTGTGTGTGTCTGTGTCTGTCTGTGACTCTATACCTCAACGCCTTAGTCTCCCCCCATCCCCCCGTGTCTCTCCCCGTGTGTCTCTCTCCTCCCCCCCGTGTCTCTCTACCCCTGTGTCTTTCCCCCCGTGTCTCTCCCCCCGTGTCTCTCCCTGTGTCTCTCCCCCCCCCCCCCCCGTCTCTCCCCGTGTCTCTCCCCCCACCCCGTGTCTCTCCCCGTGTCTCTCTCCCCGTGTCTTTCTCTCTCCCTGTGTCTCTCCGTCTCTCTCCCTCCATGTCTCCCCGTGTCTCTCCCCCCGTGTCTCTCCCCGTGTCTCTCTCCCCGTGTCTTTCTCTCCGTGTCTCTCTTCGTGTCTCTCTCCCCGTGTCTCTCCTCCCGTGTCTCTCCCCCCGTGTCTCTCCCCCCGTGTCTCTCTTCGTGTCTCTCCCCGTGTCTCTCCCCCCCCCCCCGTGTCTCTCTCTCCCCGTGTCTCTCTCCCTGTGTCTCTCCGTCTCTCTCCCCGTGTGTCTCTCCCCGTGTCTCTCCCCCCATGTCTCTCTCCCACACCCCCCCCCCCCGTGTCTCTCTCCCCGTGTCTCTCTCCCCGTGTCTCTCTCCCCGTGTCTCTCTCCCCGTGTCTCTCTCCCCGTGTCTCTCCCCCCGTGTCTCTCCCCCCGTGTCTCTCCCCCCGTGTCTCTCTTCGTGTCTCTCCCCGTGTCTCTCCCCCCCCCCCCGTGTCTCTCTCTCCCCGTGTCTCTCTCCCTGTGTCTCTCCGTCTCTCTCCCCGTGTGTCTCTCCCCCCGTGTCTCTCCCCCCATGTCTCTCTCCCACACCCCCCCCCCCCGTGTCTCTCTCCCCGTGTCTCTCTCCCCGTGTCTCTCTCCCCGTGTCTCTCCCTCCGTGTCTCTCCCCCCGTGTCTCTCTTCGTGTCTCTCCCCCCCCCCCCGTGTCTCTCTCTCCCCGTGTCTCTCTCCCCGTGTCTCTCTGTCTGTCTCCCCGTGTCTCTCCCCGTGTCTCTCTCCCACACCCCCCCCCCCCCCGTGTCTCTCCCCGTGTCTCTCTCCCTGTGTCTCTCAGTCTCTCTCCCCGTGTCTCTCCCCGTGTCTCTCCCCCCATGTCTCTCTCCCACACCCCCCCCCCCCGTGTCTCTCTCCCCGCGTCTCTCCCCCCGTGTCTCTCCCCCCATGTCTCTCTCCCACACCCCCCCCCCCGTGTCTCTCCCCCCGTGTCTCTCTTCGTGTCTCTCCCCGTGTCTCTCCCCCCCCCCCCGTGTCTCTCTCTCCCCGTGTCTCTCTCCCCGTGTCTCTCTGTCTGTCTCCCCGTGTCTCTCCCCGTGTCTCTCTCCCACACCCCCCCCCCCCCGTGTCTCTCCCCGTGTCTCTCTCCCTGTGTCTCTCAGTCTCTCTCCCCGTGTGTCTCTCCCCCCGTGTCTCTCCCCCCATGTCTCTCTCCCACACCCCCCCCCCCCCCGTGTCTCTCTCCCCGTGTCTCTCTCCCCGTGTCTCTCTCCCCGTGTCTCTCTCCCCGTGTCTCTCTCCCCGTGTCTCTCTCCCCGTGTCTCTCTCCCCGTGTCTCTCCCCCCGTGTTTGTCTATCACTGGCGGCACCGGGCCGTTGTCCGTCACTGGTACCAGGGCGTCTTGCGCACCCATCGCAGCGCGAGGCCAGCGTCGGTGCGAATCTTGATGGACGCCGCCTCGGCCTCACGCACCGTCTCCTTAACGGACTGCATCAGGTTCTGCGCATTGTGAACCAGCATCTCGGTGGCCTGGTGAGAGAGACACGGGGTGAGAGACACGGGGAGAGAGAGAGACACGGGGAGAGAGACACGGGGAGAGAGAGACACGGGGAGAGAGACACGGGGAGAGAGACACGGGGTGAGAGAGAGAGACACGGGGAGAGAGAGAGACACGGAGAGAGAGAGAGAGACACGGGGTGAGAGACACGGGGAGAGAGAGAGACACGGGGTGAGTGAGAGACACGGGGAGAGAGAGAGACACGGGGTGAGAGACACGGTGAGAGAGAGAGAGACACGGGGAGAGAGAGAGACACGGGGTGAGAGACACGGGGAGAGAGAGAGACACGGGGTGAGTGAGAGACACGGGGAGAGAGAGAGACACGGGGTGAGAGACACGGTGAGAGAGAGAGAGACACGGGGAGAGAGAGAGACACGGGGAGAGAGACACGGGGAGAGAGAGAGACACGGTGAGAGAGAGAGAGAGACAGAGACACGGTGAGAGAGAGAGAGACAGAGACACGGAGAGAGAGACACGGGGTGAGAGACACGGGGGGTGAGAGAGAGAGACACGGGGAGAGAGAGAGACACGGGGTGAGAGACACGGGGTGAGAGAGAGAGAGACACGGGGAGAGAGAGAGACACGGGGTGAGAGACACGGGGTGAGAGAGAGACACGGTGAGAGAGAGAGAGACAGAGACACGGAGAGAGAGACACGGGGTGAGAGAAACGGGGAGAGAGAGAGACACGGGGAGAGAGAGAGACACGGGGTGAGAGACACGGGGTGAGAGAGAGAGACACGGGGAGAGAGAGAGACACGGGGTGAGAGACACGGGGAGAGAGAGACACGGTGAGAGAGAGAGAGACAGAGACACGGAGAGAGAGAGAGACAGAGACACGGAGAGAGAGAGAGACACGGGGTGAGAGACACGGGGTGAGAGAGAGAGAGACACGGGGAGAGAGAGAGACACGGGGTGAGAGACACGGGGTGAGAGAGAGACACGGTGAGAGAGAGAGAGACAGAGACACGGAGAGAGAGAGAGACAGAGACACGGAGAGAGAGACACGGGGTGAGAGAAACGGGGAGAGAGAGAGACACGGGGAGAGAGAGAGACACGGGGTGAGAGACACGGGGTGAGAGAGAGAGACACGGGGAGAGAGAGAGACACGGGGTGAGAGACACGGGGTGAGAGAGAGACACGGTGAGAGAGAGAGAGACAGAGACACGGAGAGAGAGAGAGACAGAGACACGGAGAGAGAGACACGGGGTGAGAGACAAGGGGTGAGAGAGAGAGAGACACGGGGAGAGAGAGAGACACGGGGTGAGAGACACGGGGTGAGAGAGAGAGACACGGGGAGAGAGAGAGACACGGGGTGAGAGACACGGGGAGAGAGAGAGACACGGGGAGAGAGACACGGGGAGAGAGAGACACGGTGAGAGAGAGAGAGACAGAGACACGGAGAGAGAGAGAGACAGAGACACGGAGAGAGAGACACGGGGTGAGAGACACGGGGTGAGAGAGAGAGAGACACGGGGAGAGAGAGAGACACGGGGTGAGAGACACGGGGTGAGAGAGAGACACGGGGAGAGAGAGAGACACGGGGTGAGAGACACGGGGTGAGAGAGAGACACGGTGAGAGAGAGAGAGACAGAGACACGGAGAGAGAGAGAGACAGAGACACGGAGAGAGAGACACGGGGTGAGAGACACGGGGTGAGAGAGAGAGAGACACGGGGAGAGAGAGAGACACGGGGTGAGAGACACGGGGTGAGAGAGAGAGACACGGGGAGAGAGAGAGACACGGGGTGAGAGACACGGGGAGAGAGAGAGACACGGGGTGAGTGAGAGAGAGACACGGGGAGAGAGAGAGACAGAGACACGGAGAGAGAGAGAGACACGGGGTGAGACATGGGGAGAGAGAGAGAGAGACACGGGGAGAGAGAGAGAGACACGGGGTGAGAGACACGGGGTGAGAGAGAGACACGGGGAGAGAGAGAGACACGGGGTGAGAGACACGGGGAGAGAGAGAGACACGGGGTGAGAGAGAGAGAGAGACACGGGGTGAGTGAGAGAGAGACACGGGGAGAGAGAGAGACACGGGGTGAGAGACACGGGGTGAGAGAGAGAGAGACACGGGGAGAGAGAGAGACACGGGGTGAGAGACACGGGGAGAGAGAGAGACACGGGGTGAGAGACACGGGGAGAGAGAGAGACACGGGGTGAGAGACACGGGGAGAGAGAGAGACAGAGACACGGAGAGAGAGAGAGACAGAGACACGGAGAGAGAGAGACACGAGGTGAGTGAGAGAGAGACACGGGGTGAGTGAGAGAGAGACACGGCGGGGAGAGAGACACGGGGTGAGAGAGACACGGGGTGAGAGAGAGAGAGAGACACGGGGAGAGAGAGAGACACGGGGTGAGAGACACGGGGAGAGAGACACGGGGTGAGAGAGAGAGAGAGACACGGGGAGAGAGAGAGACACGGGGAGAGAGAGAGACAGAGACACGGGGAGAGAGAGAGACAGAGACACGGAGAGAGAGAGAGACAGAGACACGGGGAGAGAGAGAGACAGAGACACGGGGAGAGAGAGAGACAGAGACACGGAGAGAGAGAGAGACACGGGGTGAGTGAGAGAGAGACACGGGGTGAGAGACACGGGGTGAGAGAGAGAGACACGGAGAGAGAGAGAGACACGGGGTGAGAGACACGGGGTGAGAGAGAGAGACACGGGGAGAGAGAGAGACACGGGGTGAGAGACACGGGGTGAGAGAGAGACACGGTGAGAGAGAGAGAGACAGAGACACGGAGAGAGAGAGACACGAGGTGAGTGAGAGAGAGACACGGGGTGAGTGAGAGAGAGACACGGCGGGGAGAGAGACACGGGGTGAGAGAGACACGGGGTGAGAGAGAGAGAGAGACACGGGGAGAGAGAGAGACACGGGGTGAGAGAGACACGGGGTGAGAGAGAGAGACACGGGGGTGAGAGAGAGACACGGGGAGAGACACGGGGTGAGAGAGAGACACGGGGTGAGAGAGAGAGAGAGAGACACGGGGAGAGAGAGAGACACGGGGGTGAGAGAGACACGGGGTGAGAGGAGAGAGACACGGGGTGAGAGAGAGACACGGGGAGAGACACGGGGTGAGAGAGAGACACGGGGTGAGAGAGAGAGAGGAGAGAGACACGGGTGAGAGAGACACGGGGAGAGACACGGGGTGAGAGAGACACGGGGGGAGAGAGACACGGGGGGAGAGAGACACGGGTGAGAGAGACACGGTGAGAGAGGAGACACGGTGGAGAGAGAGACACGGGGAGAGAGAGACACGGGGAGAGAGACACGGGGAGAGAGACACGGGGAGAGAGGACACGGGGAGAGAGACACGGGGAGAGAGACACGGGGAGAGAGACACGGGGAGAGAGACACGGGAGAGAAACACGGGGAGAGAGACACGGGGGGAGAGAGACACGGGGAGAGAGACACGGGGGAGAGAGAGACACGGGGAGAGAGAGACACGGGGAGAGAGACACGGGGAGAGAGACACGGGAGAGAGAAGACACGGGGAGAGAGAAAGACACGGGGAGAGAGAAAGACACGGGGAGAGAGACACGGGGGAGAGAGACACGGGGAGAGAGACACGGGGGAGAGAAGACACGGGAGAGAGAGACACGGGGAGAGAGACACGGGGTGAGAGAGACACGGAGGAGAGAGACACGGAGAGAGAGAGACACGGAGAGAGAGACACGGGGTGAGAGAGACACGGGGGGAGAGAGACACGGAGAGAGAGACACGGAAAGAGAGAGACACGGAGAGAGAGACACGGAGAGAGAGACACGGGGAGAGAGACACGGGAGAGAGACACGGGGGGAGAGACACGGGGGGAGAGACACGGGGAGAGAGACACGGGGGAGAGACACGGGGTGAGAGAGACACGGAGAGAGAGACACGGAGAGAGAGAGACACGGTTGAGAGAGACACGGGGAGAGAGAGACACGGAGAGAGAGACACGGGGAGAGAGACACGGGTGAGAGAGACACGGGGTGAGAGAGACACGGGGGGAGAGAGACACGGGGGAGAGAGACACGGGGGGAGAGAGACACGGGGGGAGAGACACGGGGGAGAGACACGGGGGGAGAGACACGGAGAGAGAGACACGGGGAGAGAGACACGGGGAGAGAGACACGGGGAGAGAGAAAGACACGGGGAGAGAGACACGGGGGGAGAGACACGGAGAGAGAGACACGGGGAGAGAGACACGGGGAGAGAGACACGGGGAGAGAGAAAGACACGGGGAGAGAGACACGGGGGGAGAGACACGGAGAGAGAGACACGGGGAGAGAGACACGGGGAGAGAGAGACACGGGGAGAGAGAGACACGGGGAGAGAGACACGGGGAGAGAGACACGGGGAGAGAGACACGGGAGAGAGAAAGACACGGAGAGAGAGACACGGGGAGAGAGACACGGTGAGAGAGGACACGGTGAGAGAGACACGGAAAGAGAGAGACACGGAGAGAGAGACACGGTGAGAGAGACACGGGGAGAGAGAGACACGGAGAGAGAGACACGGGGTGAGAGAGAGAGACACGGGGTGAGAGAGACACGGGGTGAGAGAGAGAGAGACACGGGGAGAGACACGGGGTGAGAGAGACACGGGGAGAGACACGGGGGAGAGAGACACGGGGGGAGAGAGACACGGGGTGAGAGAGAGAGACACGGGGTGAGAGATAGACACGGGGAGAGACACGGGGTGAGAGAGACACGGGGAGAGACACGGGGGGAGAGAGACACGGGGGGAGAGAGACACGGGGGGAGAGAGACACGGGGGGAGAGAGAGACACGGGGAGAGACACGGGGAGAGAGAGAGACACGGGAGGAGAGAGAGAGAGACACGGGGAGAGAGAGAGAGAGACACGGGGAGAGAGAGAGAGAGACACGGGGAGAGAGAGAGAGACGGGGGAGAGAGAGAGAGACACGGGGAGAGAGAGAGAGACACGGGAGAGAGAGAGACACACGGAGAGAGAGAGAGACACACGGGGAGAGAGAGAGAGACACGGGGAGAGAGAGAGAGACACGGGGAGAGACACGGGGATGAGAGAGAGACACGGGGAGAGAGAGAGAGACACGGGGAGAGACACGGGAGAGAGAGAGACACGGGGAGAGAGAGAGAGAGACACGGGGAGAGAGAGAGAGACACGGGGAGAGAGAGAGACACGGGGAGAGAGAGAGAGACACGGGGAGAGAGAGAGAGACACGGGGAGAGAGAGAGAGACACGGGGAGAGAGAGAGAGACACACGGAGGAGAGAGAGAGAGACACACGGGGAGAGAGAGAGAGACACGGGGAGAGACACGGGGAGAGAGAGAGACACGGGGAGAGAGAGAGAGAGAGACACGGGGAGAGAGAGAGAGACACGGGGAGAGAGAGAGAGACACGGAGAGAGAGAGAGACACACGGGGAGAGAGAGAGAGACACGGGGAGAGAGAGAGAGAGACACGGGGAGAGAGAGAGAGAGACACGGGGAGAGAGAGAGAGAGACACGGGGAGAGAGAGAGAGACACGGGGAGAGAGAGAGAGACACGGGGAGAGACACGGGGAGAGAGAGAGGACACGGGGAGAGAGAGAGAGAGACACGGGGAGAGAGAGAGAGACACGGGGAGAGAGAGAGAGACACGGGGAGAGAGAGAGAGACACGGGGAGAGAGAGAGAGACACGGGGAGAGAGAGAGAGAGACACGGGGAGAGAGAGAGAGACACGGGAGAGAGAGAGAGACACGGGGAGAGACACGGGGAGAGAGAGAGACACGGGGGGAGGAGAGAGAGAGAGAGACACGGGGAGAGAGAGAGAGACACGGGGGAGAGAGAGAGAGACACGGGGAGAGAGAGAGACACGGGGAGAGAGAGAGACACGGGGAGAGAGAGAGACACGGGGAGAGAGACACGGGGAGAGACACGGGGAGAGAGAGAGAGAGACACGGGGAGAGAGAGAGAGACACGGGGAGAGAGAGAGAGACACACGGGGAGAGAGAGAGACACACGGGGAGAGAGAGAGAGACACGGGGAGAGACACGGGGAGAGAGAGAGACACGGGGGGAGAGAGAGAGAGAGAGACACGGGGAGAGAGAGAGAGACACGGGGAGAGAGAGAGAGACACGGGGAGAGAGAGAGACACGGGGAGAGAGAGAGACACGGGGAGAGAGAGAGACACGGGGAGAGAGAGAGACACGGGGAGAGAGACACGGGGAGAGACACGGGGAGAGAGAGAGACACGGGGAGAGAGAGAAGAGAGAGACACGGGGAGAGAGAGAGAGAGACACGGGGAGAGAGAGAGAGAGACACGGGGAGAGAGAGAGAGAGACACGGGGAGAGAGAGAGAGAGACAACGGGGAGAGAGAGAGAGAGACACGGGGAGAGAGAGAGAGACACGGGGAGAGAGAGAGAGAGACACGGGGAGAGAGAGAGAGACACGGGGAGAGAGAGAGAGAGACACGGGGAGAGAGAGAGAGACACGGGGAGAGAGAGAGAGACACGGGGAGAGAGAGAGAGAGACACGGGGAGAGAGAGAGAGACACGGGGAGAGACACGGGGAGAGAGAGAGAGACACGGGGGGCAGAGAGAGAGAGAGACACGGGGAGAGAGAGAGAGAGACACGGGGAGAGAGAGAGAGGACACGGGGGAGAGAGAGAGACACGGGGAGAGAGAGAGACACGGGGAGAGAGAGAGACACGGGGAGAGAGACACGGGGAGAGACACGGGGAGAGAGAGAGAGAGACACGGGGAGAGAGAGAGAGAGACACGGGGAGAGAGAGAGAGACACGGGGAGAGAAGAGAGAGAGACACGGGGAGAGAGAGAGAGACACGGGGAGAGAGAGAGAGAGACACGGGGAGAGAGAGAGAGACACGGGGAGAGAGAGAGAGAGAGACACGGGGAGAGAGAGAGAGAGACACGGGGAGGAGAGAGAGACACGGGAGAGAGACACGGGGAGAGAGAGAGAGAGACACGGGGAGAGAGAGAGAGAGACACGGGGAGAGAGAGAGAGAGACACGGGGAGAGAGAGAGAGACACGGGGAGAGACTCAGACCCAGCATGGTGGTGAGTAGTGGTAGTAGTTAGTAGTACTAAGTTAGTAGTACTAAGTTAGTAGTACTAAGTTAGTAGTACTAAGTTAGTAGTACTAAGTTAGTAGTACTAAGTTAGTAGTACTAAGTTAGTAGTACTAAGTTAGCAGTACTAAGTTAGTAGTACTAAGTTAGTAGTACTAAGTTAGTAGTACTAAGTGAGTAGTACTAACTAGTACTAGTTAGTTAGTACCTGCTCAGACTCCTCATCACTGATGTTGGTGCGACCCAGCATCGTCGCCTTGACGGTCGACAGGATCTTGAGCTGCGTGGAGATGGTGGGGATCCGCTCACAAACCTGTGGGGGGAGGGGAGAGGGAGAGGGGAGTGGGGGGAGGGGGGGGGGAGGGGGGGGGAGGGGGGGGGAGGGGGGGGGAGGGGAGGGGGGGGGGAAGGGGAGGGGGGGGGATGAGAAGGAAGGGAGTAGTGAGTAGAGTTGGCATTTTTCCTGTGGATTCCTCACCACAGATTAGCAGCTTGGAGACATGAGGTGACACCCACCCACCCACCCATTCACCCACCCACCCACCCACCTACTCACCCATCCATTCACCCACCCACCCACCCATTCACCCACCCACCCACCCACCCATTCACCCACCCACCCACCCACCCATTCACCCACCCACCCACCCACCCATTCACCCACCCACCCACCCACCCATTCACCCACCCACCCACCCACCCACCCATTCACCCACCCACCCACCCACCCACCCATTCACCCACCCACCCACCCATTCACCCACCCACCCATTCACCCACCCACCCACCCACTCACCCACCACCCACTCACCCACCCACCCACCCACCCACCCACTCACCCACCCACCCACCCACCAATCACCACCCACCCACCCATTCACCCACCCACCCACCCATTCACCCACCCACCCACCCATTCACCCACCCACCCACCCACCCATTCATCCACCCACCCACCCACCCATTCACCCACCCACCACCCACCCACCCATTCACCCACCCACCCACCCACCCATTCATTCACCCACCCACCCACCCACCCATTCACCCACCCACCCACCCATTCACCCACCCACCCATTCACCCATTCACCCACCCACCCACCCACCCATTCACCCACCCACCCACCCACCCACCCATTCACCCACCCACCCACCCACCCATTCACCCACCCACCCACCCACCCATTCACCCACCCACCCACCCATTCACCCCCCACCCACCCACCCATTCACCCACCCACCCACCCACCCATTCACCCACCATTCACCCACCCACCACCCACCCATTCAACCCACCCACCACCCACCCATTCACCCACCACCCACCCACCCATTCACCCACCCACCCACCCACCCATTCACCCACCCACCCACCCACCCATTCACCCACCCACCCACCCACCCACCCATTCACCCACCCACCCACCCACCCACCCATTCACCCACCCACCCACCCACCCATTCACCCATTCACCCACCCACCCACCCACTCACCCACCCACTCACCCACCCACCCACCCCCACTCACCCACCCACCCACCCGCCCACTCACCCACCCACTCAGCCGCTCACACTCACCCACCCACTCACCCACCCACCCACCCACCCCGCCCACTCACCCACCCACTCAGCCGCTCATTCACCCACCCACTCACCCGCTCACCCACCCACCCGCTCACACCGCCCACCCGCCCACCCGCTCACCCGCCACCCACTCACCCGCCCACCCACTCACCCGCTCACCCACCCACCCACTCACCCACCCACCCACTCACCCACCCACCCACTCACCCACCCCACCCACTCACCCACCCACCCACTCACCCACCCACCCACCCACTCACCCACCCACCCACTCACCCACCACCCACTCCCTGCAGGAGGTTGGTGCGTATCCGCTTGTCTGTGCACTGCTTGGCCACCTCCTTGGCCAGCCCCGTGACCTCATCCGAGGCCTTGGCAATGTCCTTGGCGCACTGGATCAGCGCTCGCTTGTTCACCCACCCACTCACCCACCCACCCACCCCACCCACTCACCTCACCCACCCACCCACCACCCACTCACCCACTCACCCACCCACCCACCCACCCACCCACTCACCCACCCACACCACCCACCCACCCACTCACCCACCCACCACACCACCCACCCACCCACCCACCACCCACCACCCACCCACCCACTCACCCACCCACCCACCCACTCACCCACCCACCCACCCACTCACCCACCCACCCACTCACCCACTCACCCACCCACCCACTCACTCACCCACCCACCCACTCACCCACCCACCCACCCACCCACTCACCCACCCACCCACCCACTCACCCACCCACCCACCCCCCCACTACCTGCAGGAGGTTGGTGCGTATCCGCTTGTCTGTGCACTGCTTGGCCACCTCCTTGGCCAGCCCCGTGACCTCATCCGAGGCCTTGGCAATGTCCTTGGCGCACTGGATCAGCGCTCGCTTGTTCACCCACCCACTCACCCACCCACCCACTCACCCACCCACCCACTCACCCACCCACCCACCCACCCACCCACCCACTCACCCACCCACCCACCCACCCACTCACCCACCCACCCACCCAC
>NW_027620696.1:0-17575 GCF_964198595.1 Lampetra fluviatilis | reverse complement strand
ACCTCCCCCCACCTCCCCCCCCACCTCTCCCCCCCACCTCCCCCCACCTCCCCCCCACCCCTCTCCCCCCACCTCCCCCCCCACCTCTCCCCCCACCTCCCCCCCACCTCTCCCCCCCACCTCCCCCCCACCTCTCCCCCCCACCTCCCCCCCCACCTCTCCCCCCACCTCCCCCCCCACCTCTCCCCCCACCTCCCCCCCCACCTCTCCCCCCACCTCTCCCCCCCACCCTCCCCCACCTCCCCCCCCACCTCTCCCCCCACCTCCCCCCACCTCTCCCCCCACCTCCCCCCCACCTCCCCCCCACCTCTCCCCCCACCTCCCCCCCACCTCCCCCCCACCTCTCCCCCCACCTTCCCCACCTCTCCCCCCACCTCCCCCCCACCTCTCCCCCCACCTCCCCCCCACCTCTCCCCCACCTCCCCCCACCCCCCCCCACCTCCCCCCCACCTCCCCCCACCTCCCCCCACCTCCCCCCACCTCTCCCCCCACCTCCCCCCACCCCCCCCACCTCCTCCCCCCCACCTCCCCCACCTCCCCCCCACCTCTCCCCCCACCTCTCCCCCACCTCCCCCCACCCCCCCTCCCCCCCACCTCCTCCCCCACCCCCCCCACCTCCCCCCCCCTCCTCCCCCCACCTCCCCCCCACCTCCCCCCCACCTCTCCCCCCACCTCTCCCCCCACCTCCCCCCCCCACCTCTCCCCCCACCTCTCCCCCCACCTCTCCCCCCACCTCCCCCCACCTCCCCCACCTCCCCCCACCTCTCCCCCCACCTCTCCCCCCACCTCTCCCCCCACCCCCCCCCCACCTCCCCCCCCCACCTCCCCCCACCCCCCCCCACCTCCTCCCCCCCCCCACCTCCCCCCACCTTCCCCCCCCCACCTTCCCCACATGGGAGCGTCGTCTCTGGAGCGGTAAGTAGTCGCTTTGCAAATCTCCCCTCCCTGTCCCTCTCTCCCTGTCCCTGTGTGTCTCTGTGTGTCTCTGTGTGTCTCTGTGTGTGTGTGTCACTGTGTGTGTGTGTCACTGTGTGTGTGTGTGTGTCTCTGTGTGTGTCACTGTGTGTGTCACTGTGTGTGTGTCACTGTGTGTGTGTGTGTGTCACTGTGTGTGTGTGTGTCACTGTGTGTGTGTGTGTGTCTCTGTGTGTGTCTCTGTGTGTGTCACTGTGTGTGTGTGTCACTGTGTGTGTGTGTCTCTGTGTGTGTCACTGTGTGTGTCTGTGTGTCACTGTGTGTGTCACTGTGTGTGTGTGTCACTGTGTGTGTGTGTGTGTCTCTGTGTGTGTCACTGTGTGTGTGTGTCACTGTGTGTGTGTGTGTCTCTGTGTGTGTCACTGTGTGTGTCTGTGTGTCACTGTGTGTGTGTGTGTGTCTCTGTGTGTGTGTGTGTCACTGTGTGTGTGTGTGTCTGTGTGTGTCACTGTGTGTCACTGTGTGTGTGTGTGTCACTGTGTGTGTGTGTCACTGTGTGTGTGTGTGTCTCTGTGTGTGTCACTGTGTGTGTGTGTGTCTCTGTGTGTGTCACTGTGTGTGTGTGTGTCACTGTGTGTGTCACTGTGTCAGTGTGTGTGTGTCACTGTGTGTGTCACTGTGTGTGTCACTGTGTGTGTGTGTGTCTCTGTGTGTCTGTGTGTGTGTGTGTATCTCTCCCTGTCCCTCTCTCCCTGTCACCCTGTCACTGTGTGTGTCACTGTGTGTCACTGTGTGTAACTGTGTGTGTGTGTGTCTCTGTGTGTGTCTCTGTGTGTCACTGTGTGTGTGTGTTACTGTGTGTCACTGTGTGTGTGTCTCTGTGTGTGTGTCTGTGTCTTTGTCTCTCTGTCCGTGTGTGTGTTTCTGTGTGTGTCTCTGTGTGTGTGTCTGTGTGTGTCTGTGTGTCTCTGTGTGTCTCTGTTTGTGTCTCTGTGTCTGTGTGGGTCTCTGTGTGTGTGTGTGTGTCTCTGTGTCTGTGTGTGTCTCTATGTGTGTGTCCCTGTGTGTGTCTCTGTGTGTCTGTGTGTGTGTCTCTGTGTGTGTCTGTCTCTGTGTGTGTCACTGTGTCAGTGTGTGTGTCACTGTGTGTCACTGTGTGTGTCACTGTGTGTGTGTGTGTCTCTGTGTGTCTGTGTGTGTGTCTCTGTGTGTCACTGTGTGTCACTGTGTGTCACTGTGTGTGTGTCACTGTGTGTGTGTGTGTGTGTCACTGTGTGTGTGTGTCACTGTGTGTGTCTCTGTGTGTCACTGTGTGTGTCTGTGTGTCACTGTGTGTCTCTGTGTGTCACTGTATGTCACTGTGTGTGTCACTGTGTGTCTCTGTGTGTGTCACTGTGTGTGTGTGTGTGTCACTGTGTGTGTGTCACTGTGTGTCACTGTGTCAGTGTGTGTGTGTCACTGTGTGTCACTGTGTGTGTCACTGTGTGTGTGTGTGTCTCTGTGTATCTGTGTGTGTCTCTCTCCCTGTCCCTCTCTCCCTGTCACCCTGTCACTGTGTGTGTCACTGTGTGTCACTGTGTGTAACTGTGTGTGTGTGTGTCTCTGTGTGTGTCTCTGTGTGTCACTGTGTGTGTGTGTGTCACTGTGTGTGTGTGTTACTGTGTGTCACTGTGTGTGTCACTGTGTGTGTCACTGTGTGTGTGTCTCTGTGTGTGTGTCTGTGTCTTTGTCTCTCTGTCCGTGTGTGTGTCTCTGTGTGTGTGTCTGTGTGTCTCTGTGTGTCTCTGTGTGTGTGTGTGTCTCTGTGTCTGTGTGGGTCTCTGTGTGTGTGTGTGTCTCTGTGTCTGTGTGTGTCTCTATGTGTGTGTCCCTGTGTGTGTTTCTGTCTCTCTGTCTGTGTGTGTGTCTCTGTGTGTCTGTGTGTGTGTCTCTGTGTGTGTCTGTCTCTGTGTGTGTCACTGTGTCAGTGTGTGTGTCACTGTGTGTCACTGTGTGTGTCACTGTGTGTGTGTGTGTCTCTGTGTGTCTGTGTGTGTGTCTCTGTATGTCACTGTGTGTCACTGTGTGTCACTGTGTGTGTGTGTCACTGTGTGTGTGTGTGTCACTGTGTGTGTGTGTGTCACTGTGTGTGTGTGTCACTGTGTGTGTCTCTGTGTGTCACTGTGTGTGTCTGTGTGTCACTGTGTGTCTCTGTGTCTCTGTGTGTCTCTCTCCCTGTCCCTCTCTCCCTGTCACCCTGTCACTGTGTGTGTCACTGTGTGTCACTGTGTGTAACTGTGTGTGTGTGTGTGTCACTGTGTGTGTGTGTCACTGTGTGTGTCTGTGTGTCACTGTGTGTCTCTGTGTCTCTGTGTGTCTCTCTCCCTGTCCCTCTCTCCCTGTCCCTGTCACTGTGTGTCTCTGTGTGTCACTGTGTGTCTCTGTGTGTCACTGTGTGTGTCACTGTGTGTGTCTCTCTCCCTGTCACCCTGTCACTGTGTGTCTCTGTGTGTCTGTCACTGTGTGTCACTGTGTGTGTGTCACTGTGTGTCACTGTGTGTCACTGTGTGTGTCTCTGTGTCTCTGTGTGTGTGTGTCACTGTGTGTGTGTGTGTCTCTGTGTGTGTGTGTCACTGTGTGTGTGTGTGTCTCTGTGTGTGTCTCTGTGTCTCTGTGTGTGTCTCTCTCCCTGTCCCTCTCTCCCTGTCCCTGTCACTGTGTGTCACTGTGTGTCTCTGTGTGTCACTGTGTGTCTCTGTGTGTCACTGTGTGTGTCACTGTGTGTGTCTCTCTCCCTGTCACCCTGTCACTGTGTGTCTCTGTGTGTCTGTCACTGTGTGTCACTGTGTGTGTGTCACTGTGTGTCACTGTGTGTCACTGTGTGTGTCTCTGTGTCTCTGTGTGTGTGTGTCACTGTGTGTGTGTGTGTGTCTCTGTGTGTGTGTGTCACTGTGTGTGTGTGTGTGTCTCTGTGTGTGTCTCTGTGTCTCTGTGTGTGTCTCTCTCCCTGTCCCTCTCTCCCTGTCACCCTGTCACTGTGTGTCTCTGTGTGTCACTGTGTGTGTGTGTGTGTCACTGTGTGTGTGTGTGTCACTGTGTGTCTCTGTGTCTCTGTGTGTCTCTGTGTCTCTGTGTGTGTCTCTCTCCCTGTCCCTCTCTCCCTGTCACCCTGTCACTGTGTGTCTCTGTGTGTCTGTCACTGTGTGTCACTGTGTGTGTGTGTCTCTGTGTGTCATTGTGTGTGTGTCACTGTGTATATGTGTGTCTCTGTGTGTCACTGTGTGTGTGTGTGTCACTGTGTGTCACTGTGTGTGTCTGTGTGTGTCGGTGTGTCTCTGTGTGTGTCTCTGTATGTGTCTGTGTGTGTGTCACTGTGTGTGTCACTGTGTGTGTGTGTCTGTGTGTGTGTGTCACTGTCTGTGTCACTGTGTGTAACTGTGTGTGTGTCTCTGTGTGTCACTGTGTGTGTGTGTCACTGTGTGTGTGTCACTGTGTGTGTGTGTGTCTCTGTGTGTCACTGTGTGTGTGTGTGTGTCACTGTGTGTCACTGTGTGTGTGTCACTGTGTCTGTGTGTGTGTCTGTGTGTCTGTCACTGTGTGTGTCCCTGTGTGTCTCTGTGTCTCTCTGTGTGTCACTGTGTGTCACTGTGTGTGTGTGTAACTGTGTGTGTCACTGTGTGTGTCTGTGTGTGTGTCACTGTGTGTCTGTGTGTGTGTGTGTCTCTGTGTCTGTGTGTGTCTCTGTGTGTGTCACTGTGTGTGTGTCACTGTGTGTGTGTCTGTGCGTGTGTGTCACTGTGTGTCACTGTGTGTGTCACTGTGTGTGTCACTGTGTGTGTCACTGTGTGTGTTTCTGTGTGTGTGTCTGTGTGTCACTGTGTGTGTCACTGTGTGTGTGTGTGTCACTGTGTGTCACTGTGTGTGTGTGTGTCTCTCTGTGTCTCTGTGTGTGTCCCTGTGTGTGTCGGTGTGTGTCTGTGTGTGTCTCTGTGTCTCTGTGTGTGTCCCTGTGTGTGTCGGTGTGTGTCTGTGTGTGTCTCTGTGTCTCTGTGTGTCTCTGTGTCTCTGTGTGTCTCTGTGTGTCTCTCTGTCTCTGTGTGTCTCTGTGTGTGTGTCACTGTGTGTCACTGTGTGTGTGTGTCTCTGTGTCTCTGTGTGTGTCCCTGTGTGTGTCGGTGTGTGTCTGTGTGTGTCTCTGTGTCTCTGTGTGTCTCTCCCTGACTCTGTGTGTGTGTCTCTGTGTGTGTCTGTTTGTGTCTGTCTCTGTGTGTGTCTCTGTGTGTCTCTCTGTGTCTCTGTGTCTCTCTGTGTCTCTGTGTGTCTCTGTGTGTCTCTCTGTGTCTCTCTGTGTCTCTCTGTGTCTCTCTGTGTCTCTCTGTGTCTCTGTGTATCTGTGTATCTGCCTGTCTCTGTGTGTCTCTGTGTCTCTGCCTGTCTCTGTCTCTGTGTGTCTCTGTGTCTCTGTGTCTCTGTCTCTGTGTGTGTCTCTGTCTCTCTGTCTCTCCCTGTGTCTCTCTCTGTGTCTCTGTCTCTCTGTGTATCTGTCTCTCTGTGTGTCTCTATGTGTCTTCCTTTGTCTCTCTGTGTCTCTCTGTGTCTCTCTGTCTCTTTGTTTCTCTCTGTCTCTCTCTGTGTCTCTCTGTCTCTTTGTTTCTCTCTGTGTCTCTCTGTGTTTCTCTCTGTCTCTCTGTCTCTCTGTCTCTCTGTCTCTCTGTCTCTCTGTCTCTCTGTGTCTCTCTGTCTCTCTGTCTCTCTATCTTCCTCTGTCTCTCTGTCTCTCTGTCTCTCTGTCTCTCTGTCTCTCTGTCTTCCTCTGTCTCTCTGTCTCTCCATCTCTCTCTGTCTATCTGTGTCTCTCTGTGTCTCTCTGTGTTTCTCTGAGTTTCTCTGTGTCTCTATGTGTCTCTCTGTCTTTCTGTCTCTCTGTCTCTGTCTCTCTCTCTGTCTCTCTGTGTCTCTCTGTGTCTCTCTGTCTCTATGTGTGTCTCTCTGTGTCTCTGTTTCTCTCTGTGTCTCTCTGTCTCTCTGTCTCTCTATCTTCCTCTGTCTCTCTGTCTCTCCGTCTCTCTCTGTCTCTCTGTCTCTGTCTCTCTCTCTGTCTCTCTGTCTCTCTGTCTCTCTGTGTCTCTGTGTGTCTCTCTGTCTCTCTATCTTCCTCTGTCTCTCTGTCTCTCTGTCTCTCCGTCTCTCTCTGTCTCTCTGTCTCCGTCTCTCTCTCTGTCTCTATGTCTCTGTCTCTCTCTCTGTCTCTCTGTCTCTGTGTCTCTCTCTGTCTCTCCGTCTCTCTCTGTCTCTATGTCTCTGTCTCTGTGTCTCTCTCTGTCTCTCTGTGTCTCTCTGTCTCTCTGTCTCTCTGTCTCTCTGTCTCTGTGTCTCTCTCTGTCTCTCTGTCTCTGTGTCTCTCTCTGTCTCTCTCTGTCTCTCTGTCTCTCCGTCTCTCTCTCTGTCTCTCTGTCTCTGTCTCTCTCTCTGTCTCTCTGTCTCTCTGTCTCTCTCTGTCTCTCTGTGTCTCTCTGTCTCTGTGTCTCTCTCTGTCTCTCTGTGTCTCTCTGTCTCTCTGTCTCTCTGTCTCTCCGTCTCTCTCTTTGTCTCTCTGTCTCTCTGTCTCTGTCTCTCTCTCTGTCTCTCTGTCTCTGTGTCTCTCTCTGTCTCTCTGTGTTTCTCTATGTGTCTCTCTGTGTCTCTTTCTGTCTCTCTGTCTCTCTGTCTCTCTGTCTCTCTGTCTGTCTCTCTGAGTTTAGAGCTAGTACACACACACACACACCGCTACACATCTCCCACTCAGCAGCCCGTCTGCTGCTTGTGGCCACGTCGTGGGTGGTTGGGTGGGGGGCCTCTTGGCTCATGGTGGTGGGGGGCTCATGGTGGGGGGCTCATGGTGGGGGGCCTCTTGGTGGGGGGCTCTTGGTGGGGGCCTCTTGGTGGGGGCTCATGGTGGGGGGCTCTTGGTGGGGGCCTCTTGGTGGGGGCCTCTTGGTGGGGGGCCTCTTGGTGGGGGCCTCTTGGTGGGGGGCTCATGGTGGGGGGCTCTTGGTGGGGGCCTCTTGGTGGGGGGCTCATGGTGGGGGGCTCTTGGTGGGGGCCTCTTGGTGGGGGCCTCTTGGTGGGGGGCTCTTGGTGGGGGCCTCTTGGTGGGGGGCTCTTGGTGGGGGGCTACCGGTCATCATCTTCGTGGCCTTCAGTGTCCGTCTCTGTCGCTCGCAGTGGAGGAGGAGGCCACCGCTCACCCCCCTCCACCTCGTCGAGCGACGATGGAGTCCACGCCGCTGGTGACCACCGCGCGGACACACAGGGAGCGGTGGGATGATGATGATGAGGTGGTGGAGGTGGTGGAGGTGGTGGAGGTGGAGGAGGTGGTGGAGGAGAAGGTGGAGGAGGCCACCGCTCACCCCCCTCCACCTCGTCGAGCAACGATGGAGTCCACGCCACTCGTGACCACCGCGCGGACACACAGGGAGCGGTGGGATGATGATGAGGAGGTGGAGGAGGTGGAGGAGGTGGTGGAGGTGGTGGAGGAGGTGATGGAGGAGGTGGAGGAACGTCGTCCTCATCGTCCACCGTTCGTGACCGCCCCGCTGACACACAGAGAGCGGTGGGATGATGATGAGGAGGTGGAGGTGGAGGAGGTGGTGGTGGAGGTGGAGGAACCTCATCGTCCACCTCATCGCCCACCACGAGGTCTCGTGGCCCGTCTGACCGCGGCGGTCGCCTGCCGGCTCTGGGCTCCGGCCCGGTGCTTGCGAGGCCTTGGTCAGGCCCTGCGGCGCATGGTGAGCGGCGTCCGACGGTTCGGCACCACCGCCACCACCAGCAGCACCACAGGCACCACCGTCGCCGGCGTCCGACGTTTCGGCTCGGCTGCCTGGACGAGGTGGGGAGTGTCGGCGGGGGAAGATGCGGAGGACACGGAGGCTCTGCTCCGTTCAGTGGAGGAGGATGTGGAGGATGGTGATGGTGGTGATGATGGTGGTGATGGTGATGGTGGTGGTGATGGTGGTGGTGGTGGTGGTGGTGATGGTGATGATGGTGATGGTGGTGATGGTGGTGATGATGGTGATGATGGTGGTGGTGGTGATGATGATCAGGTGTTGGTGGCGGGGCTGGAGGATGGTGATGATGGTGGTGATGATGATGGTGATGATTGTACCGCCTCCATCACCACCACCACCACCTCCCCCACATCCCCCACCACCACCACCACCTCCCCCACCACCACCACCACCTCCCCCACCACCACCACCACCTCCCCCACCACCACCACCACCTCCCCCGCCACCACCACCACCTCCCCCGCCACCACCACCACCTCCCCCACCACCACCACCACCTCCCCCGCCACCACCACCACCTCCCCCGCCACCACCATCACCATCGTGGCCATCGATCCGAGCTACAGGACGTTTCCGCCTGACGGAGACTTCACACAGAGACACGCAGAGACACGCAGAGACTCCATCTCTACTGAACAAACTTCAGGACACACAGAGACACCCAGAGCCTCAATCTCTACTGAACAAACTTCAGGACACACAGAGACTCCCAGAGACTCCATCTCTACTGAACAAACTTCAGGACACACAGAGACACGCAGAGACTCCATCTCTACTGAACAAACTTCAGGACACACAGAGACACCCAGAGACTCCATCTCTACTGAACAAACTTCAGGACACACAGAGACTCCCAGAGACTCCATCTCTACTGAACAAACTTCAGGACACATAGAGACACCCAGAGACTCCATCTCTACTGAACAAACTTCAGGACACGCAGAGACACCCAGAGACTCCATCTCTACTGAACAAACTTCAGGACACGCAGAGACACCCAGAGACTCCATCTCTACTGAACAAACTTCAGGACACGCAGAGACTCCCAGAGACTCCATCTCTACTGAACAAACTTCAGGACACACAGAGACACCCAGAGACTCCATCTCTACTGAACAAACTTCAGGACACACAGAGACACCCAGAGACTCCATCTCTACTGAACAAACTTCAGGACACGCAGAGACACCCAGAGACTCCATCTCTACTGAACAAACTTCAGGACACGCAGAGACACCCAGAGCCTCCATCTCTACTGAACAAACTTCAGGACACGCAGAGACACCCAGAGCCTCAATCTCTACTGAACAAACTTCAGGACACGCAGAGACACCCAGAGCCTCCATCTCTACTGAACAAACTTCAGGACACGCAGAGACTCACAGAGACTCCATCTCTACTGAACAAACTTCAGGACACACAGAGACACCCAGAGACTCCATCTCTACTGAACAAACTTCAGGACACGCAGAGACTCACAGGGACTCAATCTCTACTGAACAAACTTCAGGACACGCAGAGACACCCAGAGACTCCATCTCTACTGAACAAACTTCAGGACACGCAGAGACACCCAGAGACTCCATCTCTACTGAACAAACTTCAGGACACACAGAGACACGCAGAGACTCCATCTCTACTGAACAAACTTCAGGACACGCAGAGACTCCCAGAGACTCCATCTCTACTGAACAAACTTCAGGACGCACAGAGACACCCAGAGACACCATCTCTACTGAACAAACTTCAGGACACACAGAGACACGCAGAGACTCCATCTCTACTGAACAAACTTCAGGACACGCAGAGACTCCCAGAGACTCCATCTCTACTGAACAAACTTCAGGACACGCAGACACACCCAGAGACTCCATCTCTACTGAACAAACTTCAGGACACGCAGAGACTCACAGAGATTCCATCTCTACTGAGCAAACTTCAGGACACGCAGAGACTCACAGAGACTCCATCTCTACTGAACAAACTTCAGGACACGCAGAGACACGCAGAGACTCCATCTCTACTGAACAAACTTCAGGACACGCAGAGACTCACAGAGACTCCATCTCTACTGAACAAACTTCAGGACACACAGAGACACCCAGAGACTCCATCTCTACTGAACAAACTTCAGGACACGCAGAGACACCCAGAGACTCCATCTCTACTGAACAAACTTCAGGACGCACAGAGACACCCAGAGACTCCATCTCTACTGAACAAACTTCAGGACACACAGAGACACCCAGAGACTCCATCTCTACTGAACAAACTTCAGGACACGCAGAGACACCCAGAGACTCCATCTCTACTGAACAAACTTCAGGACGCACAGAGACACCCAGAGACTCCATCTCTACTGAACAAACTTCAGGACACACAGAGACACCCAGAGACTCCATCTCTACTGAACAAACTTCAGGACACACAGAGACACCCAGAGACTCCATCTCTACTGAACAAACTTCAGGACACGCAGAGACTCCCAGAGACTCCATCTCTACTGAACAAACTTCAGGACACACAGAGACACCCAGAGACTCCATCTCTACTGAACAAACTTCAGGACACACAGAGACACCCAGAGACTCCATCTCTACTGAACAAACTTCAGGACACGCAGAGACACCCAGAGACTCCATCTCTACTGAACAAACTTCAGGACACGCAGAGACACCCAGAGCCTCCATCTCTACTGAACAAACTTCAGGACACGCAGAGACACCCAGAGCCTCAATCTCTACTGAACAAACTTCAGGACACGCAGAGACACCCAGAGCCTCCATCTCTACTGAACAAACTTCAGGACACGCAGAGACTCACAGAGACTCCATTTTTACTGAACAAACTTCAGGACACACAGAGACACCCAGAGACTCCATCTCTACTGAACAAACTTCAGGACACGCAGAGACTCACAGGGACTCAATCTCTACTGAACAAACTTCAGGACACGCAGAGACACCCAGAGACTCCATCTCTACTGAACAAACTTCAGGACACACAGAGACTCCCAGAGACTCCATCTCTACTGAACAAACTTCAGGACACGCAGAGACACCCAGAGACTCCATCTCTACTGAACAAACTTCAGGACACGCAGAGACACGCAGACACTCCATCTCTACTGAACAAACTTCAGGACACGCAGAGACTCACAGAGACTCCATCTCTACTGAACAAACTTCAGGACACACAGAGACACCCAGAAACTCCATCTCTACTGAACAAACTTCAGGACACGCAGAGACACCCAGAGACTCCATCTCTACTGAACAAACTTCAGGACACGCAGAGACACCCAGAGACTCCATCTCTACTGAACAAACTTCAGGACACGCAGAGACTCCCAGAGACTCCATCTCTACTGAACAAACTTCAGGACGCACAGAGACACCCAGAGACTCCATCTCTACTGAACAAACTTCAGGACACACAGAGACACCCAGAGACTCCATCTCTACTGAACAAACTTCAGGACACGCAGAGACACCCAGAGACTCCATCTCTACTGAACAAACTTCAGGACGCACAGAGACACCCAGAGACTCCATCTCTACTGAACAAACTTCAGGACACACAGAGACACCCAGAGACTCCATCTCTACTGAACAAACTTCAGGACACACAGAGACACCCAGAGACTCCATCTCTACTGAACAAACTTCAGCACACGCAGAGACACCCAGAGACTCCATCTCTACTGAACAAACTTCAGGACACGCAGAGACACCCAGAGACTCCATCTCTACTGAACAAACTTCAGGACACACAGAGACACCCAGAGACTCCATCTCTACTGAACAAACTTCAGGACACGCAGAGACACCCAGAGACTCCATCTCTACTGAACAAACTTCAGGACACACAGAGACACCCAGAGACTCCATCTCTACTGAACAAACTTCAGGACACGCAGAGACTCACAGAGACTCCATCTCTACTGAACAAACTTCAGGACACACAGAGACACCCAGAGCCTCAATCTCTACTGAACAAACTTCAGGACACGCAGAGACTCCCAGAGACTCCATCTCTACTGAACAAACTTCAGGACACACAGAGACACACAGAGACTCCATCTCTACTGAACAAACTTCAGGACACGCAGAGACTCACAGAGACTCCATCTCTACTGAACAAACTTCAGGACACACAGAGACAAGCAGAGACTCCATCTCTACTGAACAAACTTCAGGACACACAGAGACACACAGAGACTCCATCTCTACTGAACAAACTTCAGGACACACAGAGACACGCAGAGACTCCATCTCTACTGAACAAACTTCAGGACACACAGAGACACGCAGAGACTCCATCTCTACTGAACAAACTTCAGGACACGCAGAGACACACAGAGACTCCATCTCTACTGAACAAACTTCAGGACACACAGAGACACCCAGAGACTCCATCTCTACTGAACAAACTTCAGGACACACAGAGACACCCAGAGACTCCATCTCTACTGAACAAACTTCAGGACACGCAGAGACACCCAGAGACTCCATCTCTACTGAACAAACTTCAGGACACGCAGAGACACCCAGAGCCTCCATCTCTACTGAACAAACTTCAGGACACGCAGAGACACCCAGAGCCTCAATCTCTACTGAACAAACTTCAGGACACGCAGAGACTCACAGAGACTCCATCTCTACTGAACAAACTTCAGGACACACAGAGACACCCAGAGACTCCATCTCTACTGAACAAACTTCAGGACACGCAGAGACTCACAGGGACTCAATCTCTACTGAACAAACTTCAGGACACGCAGAGACACCCAGAGACTCCATCTCTACTGAACAAACTTCAGGACACGCAGAGACACCCAGAGACTCCATCTCTACTGAACAAACTTCAGGACACACAGAGACACGCAGAGACTCCATCTCTACTGAACAAACTTCAGGACACGCAGAGACTCCCAGAGACTCCATCTCTACTGAACAAACTTCAGGACGCACAGAGACACCCAGAGACTCCATCTCTACTGAACAAACTTCAGGACACACAGAGACACGCAGAGACTCCATCTCTACTGAACAAACTTCAGGACACGCAGAGACTCCCAGAGACTCCATCTCTACTGAACAAACTTCAGGACACGCAGACACACCCAGAGACTCCATCTCTACTGAACAAACTTCAGGACACGCAGAGACTCACAGAGATTCCATCTCTACTGAGCAAACTTCAGGACACGCAGAGACTCACAGAGACTCCATCTCTACTGAACAAACTTCAGGACACGCAGAGACACGCAGAGACTCCATCTCTACTGAACAAACTTCAGGACACGCAGAGACTCACAGAGACTCCATCTCTACTGAACAAACTTCAGGACACACAGAGACACCCAGAGACTCCATCTCTACTGAACAAACTTCAGGACACGCAGAGACACCCAGAGACTCCATCTCTACTGAACAAACTTCAGGACGCACAGAGACACCCAGAGACTCCATCTCTACTGAACAAACTTCAGGACACACAGAGACACCCAGAGACTCCATCTCTACTGAACAAACTTCAGGACACGCAGAGACACCCAGAGACTCCATCTCTACTGAACAAACTTCAGGACGCACAGAGACACCCAGAGACTCCATCTCTACTGAACAAACTTCAGGACACACAGAGACACCCAGAGACTCCATCTCTACTGAACAAACTTCAGGACACACAGAGACACCCAGAGACTCCATCTCTACTGAACAAACTTCAGGACACGCAGAGACTCCCAGAGACTCCATCTCTACTGAACAAACTTCAGGACACACAGAGACACCCAGAGACTCCATCTCTACTGAACAAACTTCAGGACACACAGAGACACCCAGAGACTCCATCTCTACTGAACAAACTTCAGGACACGCAGAGACACCCAGAGACTCCATCTCTACTGAACAAACTTCAGGACACGCAGAGACACCCAGAGCCTCCATCTCTACTGAACAAACTTCAGGACACGCAGAGACACCCAGAGCCTCCATCTCTACTGAACAAACTTCAGGACACACAGAGACACCCAGAGACTCCATCTCTACTGAACAAACTTCAGGACACGCAGAGACTCACAGAGACTCCATCTCTACTGAACAAACTTCAGGACACACAGAGACACCCAGAGCCTCAATCTCTACTGAACAAACTTCAGGACACGCAGAGACTCCCAGAGACTCCATCTCTACTGAACAAACTTCAGGACACACAGAGACACACAGAGACTCCATCTCTACTGAACAAACTTCAGGACACGCAGAGACTCACAGAGACTCCATCTCTACTGAACAAACTTCAGGACACACAGAGACACGCAGAGACTCCATCTCTACTGAACAAACTTCAGGACACACAGAGACACACAGAGACTCCATCTCTACTGAACAAACTTCAGGACACACAGAGACACGCAGAGACTCCATCTCTACTGAACAAACTTCAGGACACACAGAGACACGCAGAGACTCCATCTCTACTGAACAAACTTCAGGACACGCAGAGACACACAGAGACTCCATCTCTACTGAACAAACTTCAGGACACACAGAGACACCCAGAGACTCCATCTCTACTGAACAAACTTCAGGACACACAGAGACACCCAGAGACTCCATCTCTACTGAACAAACTTCAGGACACGCAGAGACACCCAGAGACTCCATCTCTACTGAACAAACTTCAGGACACGCAGAGACACCCAGAGCCTCCATCTCTACTGAACAAACTTCAGGACACGCAGAGACACCCAGAGCCTCAATCTCTACTGAACAAACTTCAGGACACGCAGAGACACCCAGAGCCTCCATCTCTACTGAACAAACTTCAGGACACGCAGAGACTCACAGAGACTCCATCTCTACTGAACAAACTTCAGGACACACAGAGACACCCAGAGACTCCATCTCTACTGAACAAACTTCAGGACACGCAGAGACTCACAGGGACTCAATCTCTACTGAACAAACTTCAGGACACGCAGAGACACCCAGAGACTCCATCTCTACTGAACAAACTTCAGGACACGCAGAGACACCCAGAGACACCATCTCTACTGAACAAACTTCAGGACACACAGAGACACGCAGAGACTCCATCTCTACTGAACAAACTTCAGGACACGCAGAGACTCCCAGAGACTCCATCTCTACTGAACAAACTTCAGGACGCACAGAGACACCCAGAGACTCCATCTCTACTGAACAAACTTCAGGACACACAGAGACACGCAGAGACTCCATCTCTACTGAACAAACTTCAGGACACGCAGAGACACGCAGAGACTCCATCTCTACTGAACAAACTTCAGGACACGCAGAGACACCCAGAGACTCCATCTCTACTGAACAAACTTCAGGACACGCAGAGACTCACAGAGACTCCATCTCTACTGAACAAACTTCAGGACACGCAGAGACACCCAGAGACTCCATCTCTACTGAACAAACTTCAGGACACGCAGAGACACCCAGAGACTCCATCTCTACGGCTCACGGAAGGCCGCTTGCCGTCGCTCACCTCCATCACCTCGACGTCCGTTCAGGCGGCGGCGGCGATGCCAACGAATCCACCACCGCCACCACCACCACCACCATCGTCACCGCCACTACCACCACCACTACCGCCACTACCGCCACTGCCAATACCGCCACCATCACCACCACCACCACCACCATCGTCACCGCCGCTACCACCACCACCACCACTACCGCCACTGCCAATACCGCCACCACCGCCGCCTCCACCACCACCACCACCTCCCCCACCAGCGCCACCACCATCACCGCCACCGCCACCACCTCCACCACTACCGCCACCACCTCCACCACCACCGCCACCGCCACTACCACCACCACCACCTCCCCCACCGCCGCCATCGTGGCCATCGATCCGAGCTACAGGACGTTTCCGCCTGACGGAGACCTCACACAGAGACACACCGGGGTCATCCCCGGGGTCATCCCCTTGGGTACCGCTGGGGTCATCCCCGTGGTTACCCACAGGGTCATCCCCGGGGTCATCCCCGTGGTTACCCACAGGGTCATCCCCGGGGTCATCCCCGTGGGTACGGCCGGGGACACCTTTGGGGTCATCTCCGTGGGTACCGCTGTGGACACCTTTGGGGTCATCCCTGTGGGTACCCGCTGTGGACACCTTTGGGGTCAACCCCGTGGGTACGGCCGGGGTCATCCCTGGGGTCATCCCCCGTGGGTACGGCCGGGGTCATCCCCGGGGTCATCCCCAGGGTCATCCCCGTGGGTACGGCCGGGGACACCTTTGGGGTCATCCCCATGGGTACGGCCGGGGTCATCCCCAGGGTCATCCCCAGGGTCATCCCCATGGATACCGCTGGGGTCATCCCCGGGGTCATCCCCGTGGGTACCGCTGGGGGACACCTTTGGGGTCATCCCCGTGGGTACGGCCGGGGTCATCCCCCGGGGTCATCCCCATGGGTACCCACCATGGACATCCCTGGGGTCATCCCCGTGGGGTACCACCGTGGACACCTTTGGGGTCATCCCCGTGGACATCCCCGGGGTCATCCCCGTGGATACCGCCGGGGACACCTTTGGGGTCATCCCCGTGGGTACGGCCGGGGTCATCCCCGGGGTCATCCCCATGGGTACCACCATGGACATCCCTGGGGTCATCCCCCGTGGGTACCCACCGTGGACACCTTTGGGGTCATCCCCGTGGACATCCCCGGGGTCATCCCCGTGGATACCGCCGGGGGACACCTTTGGGGTCATCCCCCATGGATACAGCCGGGGGTCATCCCCATGGGTACCAGCCGGGGCGTCATCCCCGGGGTCATCCCTGGGGTCATCCCTGGGGTCATCCCCGTGGGTACGGCTGAAAGCATCCTCCGGGACACCCCCAAAGGAGGCCGTCGCCAGGCCCGAGTTCGATCCGAGTCGCCGCAAGGTGTTTGTGAGGTCGGAGACGCTGCCCGCCCGCCGCCGGATTTCGAGCTTCATCATCTTCATCATGATCATCATCATCATCATCATCTTCATCATGATCATCATCATCATCATCCGGCGGCTGCTGCTGCCCGGCGTCCAGAAGAGGAGGAGGAGTGGGAGGGGATGCTGGCGATGACGAGGGCAATTCCGTTGGTCGGAGACGTCAGGCAGAGCGGGGGAGACGGGCGTGCCGACTTGGCTTCGATGGCGACGGAGGTGAGAGGGGCGCCGACATGGAGCAGATGCAGACGCGAGGGGTGCGGCGTGTTGAGAGTGGGTCTAGAGGCTGGTGTTACAGAGTCTAGAGTAGAGACCGGGTCTCAGGGTCTCAGGGTCTCAGGGTCTAGAGTAGAGACCGGGTCTCAGGGTTTCAGGGTCTAGAGTAGAGACCCGGGTCTCAGGGTCTCAGAGTTTAGAGTAGAGACCGGGTCCTCAGGGTCTCAGAGTTTAGAGTAGAGACCGGGTCTCAGGGTCAGGGTCTAGAGTAGAGACCGGGGGTCAGTGTCTAGAGTAGAGACCGCGGTCTCAGGGTCAGTGTCTAGAGTAGAGACCGGGTCTCAGGGTCTAGAGTAGAGACTGGGTCTCAGGGTCTAGAGTAGAGACCGGGTCTCAGGGTCAGTGTCTAGAGTAGAGACCGGGTCTCAGGGTCTAGAGTAGAGACTGGGTCTCAGGGTCTAGAGTAGAGACCGGGTCTCAGGGTCAGAGTCTAGAGTAGAGACCGGGTCTCAGGGTCTAGAGTAGAGACTGGGTCTCAGGGTCTAGAGTAGAGACCGGGTCTCAGGGACTCTAGACCCGTACCCTGAGACCGCGGTCTCAGGACTCTAGAGCTAGAGACCGGGTCTCAGGGTCAAAGTCTAGAGCTCTGAGACCGGGTCT
>NW_027620695.1:0-2000 GCF_964198595.1 Lampetra fluviatilis | reverse complement strand
GGGGGCGGGGTGAGGGGGGGGCACCTACCGAGGTGAGGGGGGGGAGCGGGGGGGGGTGTGAAACTTGAGGTGGGCACCGTGACCCTTTGACCTGTCGTGTGGTGAACCTCCCTCCCCCTACACACCCACGGTCACCCCCCTCCCCTCCACCCCCTCCCTCCCTCCCCCCTCTCGTCCCCCACCCCTCCCTCTCCTCCTTCTCGCCCAAGGTCACCCCCCCCCCCTCTCCCCCCCCATCTCTCCTCCCGCCCTCTCTCCTCTCTCTCCTCCCCTCCCTCTCCCCCCCTCTCTTTTCCCCCTCCCCCTCCCTCTCCCCCCCCACTCCCCCCCTCTCCCGTCCCCCCACACACCCCTCCCCCCCTCTCCCTCCCCCTTCTCCTCCCCCCCTCTCCTCCCTCCCCACCCCCTCCTCCCCCCCTCTCCTCCCCCTCTCCCCCCCCCCCTCTCCCCCCCTCCCCCTCCCCCCCCTCCCTCCCTCCCCCCCTCTCCAGGTGGAGGTGAGCCTACTGGGCCACTTGGAGCACCAGGGCCTAGTGGCGTTTGCAGCCGTGAAGCCTCCCGTCGCTGGCGGACGCCGTGAGCTTCGCCCAGCGGCTCCACGCTGTGGACACTCACGCGGTGAGCCCCATGGTGAGCGGTGCTCACCACCAGGGCAGGTGAGTGCTCACCCCTCACTCACCTAGTACACACTCACTCACCTAGCACTCACCCTCACACTCACTCACTCACCCAGCACTCACCCACGCGGTTAGCCCCATGGTGAGTGGTGCTCACCAGGGCAGGTGAGTGCTCACCCCTCACTCACCTAGCACTCACCTAGCACTCACTCACACTCACCTAGCACTCACCTAGCACACACTCACTCACCCACTCACACGCACTCACCTAGCACTCACTCACTCACTTAGCACTCACACTCACCACTCACCTAGCACTCACACCTCACACTCACCACTCACCCCAGCACTCACCCACGCGGTGAGCCCCATGGTGAGTGGTGCTCACCACCGGGGAAGGTGAGTGCTCACCCCTCACCCAGTACTCACCTAATACTCACCCACCTAGCACTCACCCACACTCACTCAGAACTCACTCACTCGGTGAGCCCCATGGTGAGTGGTGCTCACCAGGGCAGGTGAGCGCTCACTCACACTCACTCACCCAGCACTCACCTAGCACTCACCCTCACTCACTCAGCACTCACTCAGCACTCACTCAGCACTCACTCAGCACTCACTCAGCACTCACTCACTCCTTCACTCACCCCACTCACTCACCCACTCACCAGCTCATTCCTTCACTCACTCACCCACTCAGTCACTCACTTCATTCCTTCACTCACTCACACCACTCACTCACTCCTTCACTCACCCACTCACCAGCTCATTCCTTTACTCACCCTCCTCCCCCACTGTGGTCGCACATGCAGGAGCCGCTGTGACCACTCCGCTCGTTTTTATTCCACCAACCCACCCCCCCACCCACCCACCCCCCCCACACACACAACACACCCTACACACACATCACACACACCCCACACACACATCCCCCACACACACCCCACACACCCCCCACACACACCCCCCCACACACCCCCCACACCCCACCACCCCCCACACACACACCCCACACACACCCCCCACACACCCCCCACACACCCCCCACACACCCCCCACACACACACCCCACACACACCCCACACACACCCCACACACACCCCCACACACAC
Organism: Lampetra fluviatilis; assembly: GCF_964198595.1. Classification (NCBI taxonomy): domain Eukaryota; kingdom Metazoa; phylum Chordata; class Hyperoartia; order Petromyzontiformes; family Petromyzontidae; genus Lampetra; species Lampetra fluviatilis. The sequence goes on along the minus strand of NW_027620695.1, from coordinate 271 downwards.
ACCCCCACACACACACCCCCACACACCCCCCACACACCCCACACCCCCCCACCCACCTAACACACCCCACACACCCCCCACCCCCCCACACACACCCCCCCACACCACCCCCCACCCCCCCACACACACCCCCCACACCCCCCCCACACACACCCCACACACCCCACTCCCCCCCACACACCCCCCCACACACCCCCCACACACCCCCCACACACACACCCACACACACACCCCACACACACCCCACACACCCCCCCACACACCCCCCACA
>NW_027620694.1:0-38614 GCF_964198595.1 Lampetra fluviatilis | reverse complement strand
CACTCACCCACTCACTCACCACCACCCACCCACTCACCCACTCACCCACCCACTCACCCACTCACCCACTCACTCACCCACTCACTCACCCACTCACCCATCCACACACCCACACACCCACTCACTCACTCACCCACTCACCAACTCACCCACCCCACTCACCCCACCCACTCACCCACCAACTCACCCACCCACTCACCCACTCACTCACCCACTCACCACACTCATTCACTCACCCCCACCCACTCACCCACCCACCCACCAACTCACCCACCCACCCACCAACCACCCACCCACCCACTCACCACTCATTCACTCACCCCACCCACCACTCACCCACTCACCCACCCACTCACCCACTCACCATCCACCACCACCCACCCACCACCCATACTCTCACCTACTCACCCACTCACCAACTCACCCACCCACTCACCCACCCACCCACCCACTCACCCACCCACTCACCCACCCACCCCCTCACTCACCACACTCACTCACCCACCCACTCACTCACCCACCCACCCCACTCACTTACCCACCCACCACCCACCCACTCACCCACCCACCACCCACTCACCCACCCACTCACCCACTCACTCACCCACCCACCCACCCACCCACTCACCACCCACCAACTCACCCACCACCCACCCACTCACCCACCCACCCACCCACCCACCCACCAACCACCCACCCACCCACCCACTCACCCACCCACCCCACTCACCCCACTCACCCACTCACCACTCACCCACCCACTCACCCACCCACCACCCACTCACCCACTCACTCACTCACTCACTCACCCACTCACCCACCCACCACCCCCTCACTCACTCACCCACCCCACCACTCACCCACTCACCCATTCACCCACCCACTCACCCACTCACTCACCCACCCACTCACCCACTCACCCACCCACTCACCCACCACTCACCCCACTCACTCACCACACTCCACCACCCACTCACCCATCACTCATCCACCCACTCACCCACCCACTCACCCACTCACTCACCTACTCACCCACCCACCCTCTCACCCCACTCACCCACTCACCACCCACTCACCCACCCACTCACCCACTCACCCACCCACTCACTCACTCACCCACCCACCCACCCACCCACCCACCCACCCACACACCACCCACCCACCCACCCACCCACCCACCACTCACCCACCCACTCACCCACCCACTCACCCACTCACTCACTCACCCACTCACTCACCCACCCACCCACTCACTTACCCACCCACTCACCCACCCACTCACCCACCCACTCACCCACCCATCCACCCACTCACCCACTCACTCACCCACTCACTCACCCACCCACTAACTCACCCACCAACTCACCCTCTCACTCACCCACCCACTCACCCACCCACTCACCCACCCACCCACCAACTCACCCACCCACCCACCAACTCACCCACCCACCACCCACTCACCCACTCACCCACTCACCATCCACCCACTCACCCACCCACTCACCCACTCACTCACCTACTCACCCACCCACCCTCTCACCCACTCACCCACTCATCCACTACTCACCCACCCACTCACCCACTCACCCACCCACTCACTCACCCACCCACCCACCCACCCACTCACTCACTCACCCACCCACCCACTCACCCACTCACTCACTCACTCACCCACTCACTCACTCACTCACTCACTCACCCACCCACCCACCCACTCACTTACCCACCCACTCACCCACCCACTCACCCACTCACCCACCCACTCACCCACCCATCCACCCACTCACCCACTCACTCACCCACTCACTCACCCACCCACTAACTCACCCACCAACTCACCCTCTCACTCACTCACCCACCCACTCACCCACCCACTCACCCACCCACCCACCAACTCACCCACCCACCCACCAACTCACCCACCCACTCACCCACTCACCCACTCACCCACTCACTCTCTCACACTATCACTTACTCTCTCACTCTCTTTCACCCACTCACCCACCCACTCACCCACCCACTCACCCACCCACTCACCCACCCACTCACCCACTCACTCACCCACTCACTCACTCACCCACTCACTCACCCACTCACTCACCCACTCATCCACTCACCCACCCACTCACCCACTCACCCACCCACCCTCTCACTCACCCACCCACCCTCTCACTCACCCACTCACTCTCTCACCCACCCACCCACTCACCCACCCACCCACTCACCCACTCACTCACTCACCCACCCACTCACTCACTCACTCACTCACCCACTCACTCACTCACTCACTCACTCACTCACCCACCCACCCACCCACTCACTTACCCACCCACTCACCCACCCACTCACCCACTCACCCACCCACTCACCCACCCATCCACCCACTCACCCACTCACTCACCCACTCACTCACCCACCCACTAACTCACCCACCAACTCACCCTCTCACTCACTCACCCACCCACTCACCCACCCACTCACCCACCCACCCACCAACTCACCCACCCACCCACCAACTCACCCACCCACTCACCCACTCACCCACTCACCCACTCACTCTCTCACACTATCACTTACTCTCTCACTCTCTTTCACCCACTCACCCACCCACTCACCCACCCACTCACCCACCCACTCACCCACCCACTCACCCACTCACTCACCCACTCACTCACTCACCCACTCACTCACCCACTCACTCACCCACTCATCCACTCACCCACCCACTCACCCACTCACCCACCCACCCTCTCACTCACCCACCCACCCTCTCACTCACCCACTCACTCTCTCACCCACCCACCCACTCACCCACCCACCCACTCACCCACTCACTCACTCACCCACCCACTCACTCACTCACTCACTCACCCACTCACTCACTCACTCACTCACCCACCCACCCACCCACTCACTTACCCACCCACTCACCCACCCACTCACCCACTCACCCACCCACTCACCCACCCATCCACCCACTCACCCACTCACTCACCCACTCACTCACCCACCCACTAACTCACCCACCAACTCACCCTCTCACTCACTCACCCACCCACTCACCCACCCACTCACCCACCCACTCACCCACCCACTCACCCACTCACTCACCCACTCACTCACTCACCCACTCACTCACCCACTCACTCACCCACTCATCCACTCACCCACCCACTCACCCACTCACCCACCCACCCTCTCACTCACCCACCCACCCTCTCACTCACTCACCCACCCACTCACCCACCCACTCACCCACCCACTCACCCACCCACTCACTCACCCACCCACACACCCACTCACTCACCCACTCACTCACCCATCCACCCACTCACCCACCCACTCACTCACCCACCCACTCACTCACCCACCCACCCACTCACTCACCCACTCACTCACCCACCCACCCTCTCACTCAACCACTCACCCACCCACCCACCCACTCACCCACTCACCCACTCACTCACTCACCCACCCACTCACCCACCCACCCACTCACCCACCCACCCACCCACCCACTCACCCACCCACCCACCCACTCACCCACCCACCCACCCACCCACCCACCCACCCACTCACCCACCCACCCACCCACCCACTCACCCACCCACTCACCCACCCACCCACCCACCCACTCACCCACCCACCCACTCACTCACCCACCCACTCACCCACCCACCCACTCACCCACTCACTCACTCACCCACCCACCCACCCACTCACCCACCCACCCACCCACCCACTCGCCCACCCACCCACCCACTCACCCACTCACCCACCCACCCACTCACCCACCCACCCACCCACTCACCCACCCACTCACCCACCCACCCACTCACCCACTCACTCACCCACCCACCCACTCACTCACCCACCCACCCACTCGCCCACCCACCCACCCACTCGCCGCACTAATCGTGAGAAAGCCACCACCTCCACTTTCATCCTAATTCGTCGCAAATGGCTTCGACTATTAGGGTCGCGTTCTCGTGGGATCCGCGCCACGCGAAGCGTCCCACGCGAGTCGGGAGTGCAGCCTCTAGAGGTAAAGGCAATGGACCATTGAACCGCCCAGGTAGCTCCCCCAGGGAGGTGGGGCATGAGAACTGCTGGAGTGTGATGCGTTGAGACGGGAGGATGGGGGGGGTGTGACTCACCCAGCCCCACTCGCGCTCACTTGTTCACTCACCTGCACACACAATCACCCACTCACCCACTCAGCCACGTACTCACCCACTTAGTCACCCACTCACCCACTCACTCACCCACCTACTCACCCACCCACTCACCCACTCACCCACTCACCCACCCACTCACCCACCCACTCACCCACTCACCCACCCACTCACCCACTCACCTACTCACCCACTCACCCACTCACTCACTCACTCACTCACCCGCTCACTCACCCACCCACTCACCTACTCACCCACCCACTCACCCACTCACCCACTCACCCACCCACCCACTCACCCACTCACCTACTCACCCACTCACCCACTCACTCACTCACCCACCCACTCACCTACTCACCCACCCACTCACCTACTCACCCACCCACTCACCCACTCACTCACCCACCCACTCACCTACTCACCCACCCACTCACCTACTCACCCACTCACCCATTCACTCACTCACCCACCCACTCACCTACTCACCCACCCACACACCTACTCACCCACTCACCCACTCACTCACTCACCCACCCGCTCACCTACTCACCCACCCACTCACCTACTCACCCACTCACCCACTCACTCACTCACCCACCCACTCACCTACTCACCCACCCACTCACCTACTCACCCACTCACCCACTCTCTCACCCACCCACTCACCCACCCACCCACTCACCCACTTACTTCTAAGCCTCCTCCCCCTCACCCTTATATGGACACGGGAGACAAGCGACCACGCCCACCAACAGGACCACGCCCACTTAACACCATATATGGGTGGTGGGCGTGGTCATCAATGCTAAGCTCCACCTCCACCTGTCCCAGGTAAGTTGAAGAGGGTTGATGAGTTGGGAGAGAGAGAGGGGAGAGAGAGGTGAGTGGGTGAGTTGGTGAGTAGGAAGGTGAGTAGGTGAGTTGGTGAGTAGGAAGGTGAGTAGGTGAGTTGGTGAGTAGGTGAGTGGGCAGATGAGTGGGCAGGTGAGTGAGTAGGTGAGTGGGCAGGTGAGTGGGCAGGTGAGTGAGTAGGTGAGTGGGTAGGTGAGTGAGTTGGTGGGTGAGTAGGTGAGTGGGCAGGTGAGTGAGTAGGTGAGTGGGTAGGTGAGTGAGTTGGTGGGTGAGTAGGTGAGTGGGCAGGTGAGTGAGTAGGTGAGTGGGCAGGTGAGTGGGCAGGTGAGTGAGTAGGTGAGTGGGTAGGTGAGTGAGTTGATGGGTGAGTAGGTGAGTGGGCAGGTGAGTGAGTTGGTGAGTGGGTAGGTGAGTGAGTAGGTGAGTGGGTAGGTGAGTGAGTAGGTGAGTGAGTAGGTGAGTGAGTAGGTGAGTGAGTAGGTGAGTGGGCAGGTGAGTGAGTAGGTGAGTGGGCAGGTGAGTGAGTAGGTGAGTGAGTAGGTGAGTGAGTAGGTGAGTGAGTAGGTGAGTGAGTAGGTGAGTGAGTGGTGAGCGGTGAGGAGATGAAGACCTCAATCCTCTCTGTATTGGTGAGTCTACACACGCACACCTTTGGTGATTGACAGCTGTCAATCATCTCCAGTGTTATCAATGCTGAGTCTATGGGTCTCAGTGCTGAGTCTGTGGGTCTCAGTGTTGAGTCTGTGGGTGGCAGTACTGAGTCTGTGGGTCTCAGTGCTGAGTCTGTGGGTCTCAGTGTTGAGTCTGTGGGTCTCAGTGTTGAGTTCGTGGGTGGCAGTGCTGAGTCTGTGGGTCTCAGTGCTGAGTCTGTGGGTCTCAGTGCTGAGTCTGTGGGTCTCAGTGTTGAGTTCGTGGGTGGCAGTGCTGAGTCTGTGGGTCTCAGTGTTGAGTTCGTGGGTGGCAGTGTTGAATCTGTGGGTCTCAGTGTTGAGTCTGTGGGTCTCGGTGTTGAGTTTGTGGGTCTCAGTGTTGAGTTTGTGGGTCTCAGTGTTGAGTCTGTGGGTCTCAGTGTTGAGTCTGTGGGTCTCAGTGTTGAGTTTGTGGGTCTCAGTGTTGAGTTTGTGGGTCTCAGTGTTGAGTTTGTGGGTCTCAGTGTTGAGTCTGTGGGTCTCGGTGTTGAGTCTGTGGGTCTCAGTGTTGAGTTTGTGGGTCTCAGTGTTGAGTTTGTGGGTCTCAGTGTTGAGTCTGTGGGTCTCAGTGTTGAGTCTGTGGGTCTCAGTGTTGAGTTTGTGGGTCTCAGTGTTGAGTCTGTGGGTCTCAGTGTTGAGTCTGTGGGTCTCAGTGTTGAGTTTGTGGGTCTCAGTGTTGAGTCTGTGGGTCTCAGTGCTGAGTCTGTGGGTCTCAGTGTTGAGTCTGTGGGTCTCAGCGCTGAGTCTGTGGGTCTCAGTGTTGAGTCTGTGGGTCTCAGTGTTGAGTCTGTGGGTCTCAGTGCTGAGTCTGTGGGTCTCAGTGCTGAGTCTGTGGGTCTCAGTGTTGAGTCTGTGGGTCTCAGTGCTGAGTCTGTGGGTCTCAGTGCTGAGTCTGTGGGTCTCAGTGTTGAGTCTGTGGGTCTCAGTGTTGAGTCTGTGGGTCTCAGCGCTGAGTCTGTGGGTCTCAGTGCTGAGTCTGTGGGTCTCAGTGTTGAGTCTGTGGGTCTCAGCGCTGAGTCTATGGGTCTCAGTGTTGAGTCTATTCGCATTTCACCTGGAACTGTGCTGTTTGTTACCGGCCGTCAGGTTGCCCTTCTGTTGGTGACATTCACTTGCACATCACCTGGCGTTCGGCTAAGCAATACAGGTGAACGCACCCAGCCACCCACCCACACGGCCATCGTGAACCCCACCCACCCACCCACCCACACGGCCACCGTGAACCCCACCCACCCACACGGCCACCCACCCACACGGCCACCTTGAACCCCACCCACCCACACGGCCACCGTGAACTCCACCCACCCACCCACTCACCCACACGGCCACCTTGAACCCCACCCACCCACACGGCCACCTTGAACCCCACCCACCCACACGGCCGTCGTGAACCCACCCACCCACTCACCCACCCACCCACACGGCCACCGTGACCCTAATAACCAACTCAGTCGTTGCATCCGTCCATTTTCAGAAATTGTCACCACGAAGACACGGGGAGATGGAGTAGAGAGAGGAGGTGGATGGGGTGGAGGTGGAGGTGGAGGAGGTGGTGGAGGTGGAAGTGGAGGTGGAGGTGGTGGTGGTGGTGGAGATGGAGTAGATGGTGAAGGAGGTGGTGGAGGTGATGGAGGTTTTGGAAATGGAGGCGATGGAGGTGGTGGAGGTGGTGGAGGTGGTGGTGGAGGTGGTGGTGGTGATGGAGGCTTAGGAGATGGAGGTGGTGGAGGAGGTGGAGGTGTTGGAGAAGGTGGTGGTGGAGGTGGTGGTGGTGGAGGTGGTGGTGGTGGTGGTGGTGGTGGAGGTGGTGGAGGTGGTGGTGGTGATGGAGGCCTAGGAGGTGGATGGGGTGGAGGTGGTGGTGGAGGTGGAAGTGGAGGTGGAGGAGGTGGTGGTGGTGGAGATGGAGTAGATGGTGGAGGAGGTGGTGGAGGTGATGGAGGTGGTGGAGGTGGTGGAGGTGGTGGTGGAGGTGGTGGTGGTGGTGGAGGTGATGGAGGCCTAGGAGATGGAGGTGGTGGAGGTGGTGGAGGTGGTGGTGGTGATGGAGGTGGTGGAGGTGGAAGTGGAGGTGGAGGAGGTGGTGGTGGTGGAGATGGAGTAGATGGTGAAGGAGGTGGTGGAGGTGGTGGAGGTGGTGATGGAGGTGGTGGAGGTGGTGGAGGTGGTGGAGGTGGTGGAGGTGGTGGAGGTGGTGGTGGAGGTGGTGGAGGAGGTGGTGGTGGAAGTGGTGGTGGTGGAGGTGATGGAGGCCTAGGAGATGGAGGTGGTGGAGGTAGTGGAGGTGGTGGAGGTGGTGGAGGTGGTGGTGGAGGTGGTGGAGGTGGTGGTGGAGTCCGCATGAGGAGGTCGTGGATTCCACCTTTGGTCAATCTGGTTGAAAACGACGTGGGGCCCTTCCCCAAGCACGTGGTCAAGGTGAGGTGCCTTTAGGTCGACTCAGCCTCAAACCAGTTCCTGGGTCGGTGTGTGTGTGTTCTGTGTCAGTGTGTGTGAGTGTGTCAGTGTGTGTGTGTCATTGTGTGTCATTGTGTTTCTGTGTGTGTGTCAGTGTGTGTGTCAGTGTGTGTGTCAGTGTGTCTGTGTGTGTGTCAGTGTGTGTGTCTGTGTGTCTGTGTGTGTGTGTCAGTGTGTGTCAGTGTGTGTGTGTGTCTGTGTGTGTGTGTGTGTCTGTGTGTGTGTGTGTCTGTGTGTGTGTGTTAGTGTGTGTCAGTGTAGGTGTGTGTCTGTGTGTGTGTCTGTGTGTGTGTGTGTCTGTGTGTGTGTGTGTGTGTCAGTGTGTGTCTGTGTGTGTGTCAGTGTGTGTGTCTGTGTGTGTGTGTGTGTCTGTGTGTGTGTGTCTGTGTTTGTGTTAGTGTGTGTCAGTGTAGGTGTGTGTCTGTGTGTGTGTCTGTGTGTGTGTGTGTCAGTGTGTGTCTGTGTGTGTGTCAGTGTGTGTGTCAGTGTGTGGTCTGTGTGTCTGTGTGTGTGTCATTGTGTGTGTGTCATTGTGTGTCTGTGTGTGTGTGTCATTGTGTGTCTGTGTGTGTGTGCCTGTGTGTGTGTCTGTGTGTGTGTGTGTCATTGTGTGTCTGTATGTTTGTGTGTGTGTATCAGTGTGTGTGTGCGTCAGTGTGTGTGTCAGTGTGTGTGTCAGTGTGTGTCTGTGTGTGTGTGTCAGTGTGTGTGTCAGTGTGTGTCTGTGTGTCTGTGTGTGTGTCTGTGTGTGTGTGTCATTGTGTGTCTGTGTGTGTGTGCCTGTGTGTGTGTCTGTGTGTGTGTGTCATTGTGTGTCTGTATGTTTGTGTGTGTGTGTGTATCAGTGTGTGTGTCAGTGTGTGTGTCAGTGTGTGTGTCAGTGTGTGTCATTGTGTGTCTGTATGTTTGTGTCATTGTGTGTCTGTGTGTGTGTCAGTGTGTGTCTGTGTGTGTGTGTCATTGTGTGTCTGTGTGTGTGTGTCAGTGTGTGTGTCAGTGTGTGTCTGTATGTCTGTGTGTGTGTCATTGTGTGTGTGTCATTGTGTGTGTCTGTGTGTGTGTGTCATTGTGTGTCTGTATGTTTGTGTCATTGTGTGTCTGTGTGTGTGTCAGTGTGTGTCTGTGTGTGTGTGTCTGTGTGTGTGTGCCTGTGTGTGTGTCAGTGTGTGTGTCAGTGTGTGTCTGTGTGTCTGTGTGTGTGTCATTGTGTGTGTGTCATTGTGTGTCTGTGTGTGTGTGTCATTGTGTGTCTGTGTGTGTGTGCCTGTGTGTGTGTCTGTGTGTGTGTGTGTCATTGTGTGTTTGTATGTTTGTGTGTGTGTGTGTATCAGTGTGTGTGTGCGTCAGTGTGTGTCATTGTGTGTCTGTGTGTGTGTGTGTGTCTGTGTGTGTGTGCCTGTGTGTGTGCCTGTGTGTGTGTCTGTGTGTGTGTGTCATTGTGTGTCTGTATGTTTGTGTGTGTGTGTGTGTGTGTATCAGTGTGTGTGTGTGTCAGTGTGTGTCAGTGTGTGTCTGTGTGTGTGTCAGTGTGTGTGTGTCATTGTGTGTCTGTATGTTTGTGTGTGTGTGTGTGTGCCTGTGTGTGTGCCTGTGTGTGTGTCTGTGTGTGTGTGTCATTGTGTGTCTGTATGTTTGTGTGTGTGTGTGTGTGTATCAGTGTGTGTGTGTGTCAGTGTGTGTCAGTGTGTGTCAGTGTGTGTGTCAGTGTGTGTGTGTCATTGTGTGTCTGTATGTTTGTGTGTGTGTGTGTGTGTGTGTGTGCCTGTGTGTGTGCCTGTGTGTGTGTCTGTGTGTGTGTGTCATTGTGTGTCTGTATGTTTGTGTGTGTGTGTGTGTGTATCAGTGTGTGTGTGTGTCAGTGTGTGTCTGTGTGTGTGTCTGTGTGTGTGTGTCATTGTGTGTCTGTATGTTTGTGTGTGTGTGTGTGTGCCTGTGTGTGTGCCTGTGTGTGTATCAGTGTGTGTGTGTCATTGTGTGTCTGTATGTTTGTGTGTGTGTGTGTATCAGTGTGTGTGTGTGTCAGTGTGTGTCAGTGTGTGTGTCAGTGTGTGTGTGTCATTGTGTGTCTGTATGTTTGTGTGTGTGTGTGTGTGCCTGTGTGTGTGCCTGTGTGTGTGTCTGTGTGTGTGTGTCATTGTGTGTCTGTATGTTTGTGTGTGTGTGTGTGTATCAGTGTGTGTGTGCGTCAGTGTGTGTCAGTGTGTGTCAGTGTGTGTGTATCAGTGTGTGTGTGTCATTGTGTGTCTGTATGTTTGTGTGTGTGTGTATCAGTGTGTGTGTGTGTCAGTGTGTGTCTGTGTGTGTGTCAGTGTGTGTGTGTCATTGTGTGTCTGTATGTTTGTGTGTGTGTGTGTGTGCCTGTGTGTGTGCCTGTGTGTGTGTCTGTGTGTGTGTGTCATTGTGTGTCTGTATGTTTGTGTGTGTGTGTGTGTGTATCAGTGTGTGTGTGTGTCAGTGTGTGTCAGTGTGTGTCAGTGTGTGTCTGTGTGTGTGTCAGTGTGTGTGTGTCATTGTGTGTCTGTATGTTTGTGTGTGTGTGTGTGTGTATCAGTGTGTGTGTGTGTCAGTGTGTGTCAGTGTGTGTCAGTGTGTGTCAGTGTGTGTGTGTATCAGTGTGTGTGTGTGTGTCTGTGTGCGTCTTGTTGTTGATAGTTGTTGTAGTTGTTGTAGTTGTTGTAGTTGATTGTTGTTGTTGTTGTTGGTTGTTGTTTTTGTAGTTGTTGATTGTTGTTGATTGTTTTTGTTGATAGTTGTTGTAGTTGTTGATAATTGTTGTTGTTGTTGATTGTTGTTGATTGTTGTTGATTATTGTTGTTGTTGATTATTGTTGTTGTTGATTATTGTTGTTGTTGATTGTTGTTGATTGTTGTTGATTATTGTTGTTGTTGATTGTTGTTTTTATAGTTGTTGATAGTTGTTGTAGTTGTTGTAGTTGTTGTAGTTGTTGGTTGTTGTTGTTGTTGGTTGTTGTTGTTGTAGTTGTTGATTGTTGTTGATTGTTTTTGTTGATAGTTGTTGTAGTTGTTGATAATTGTTGTTGTTGTTGATTGTTGTTGATTGTTGTTGTTGATTGTTGTTGATTATTGTTGTTGTTGATTATTGTTGTTGTTGATTATTGTTGTTGTTGATTGTTGTTGTTGTTGATTGTTGTTGTTGTTGATTGTTGTTGATTGTTGTTGATTATTGTTGTTGTTGTTGATTGTTGTTGTTGTTGTTGATTATTGTTGTTGTTGTTGATTGTTGTTGATTGTTGTTGATTATTGTTGTTGTTGATTATTGTTGTTGTTGATTATTGTTGTTGTTGATTGTTGTTGTTGTTGATTGTTGTTGATTGTTGTTGATTATTGTTGTTGTTGATTGTTGTTGTTGTTGATAATTGTTGTTGTTGTTGATTGTTGTTGATTGTTGTTGATTATTGTTGTTGTTGATTGTTGTTGTTGTTGATTGTTGTTGATTGTTGTTGTTGATAGTTGTTGTAGTTGTTGATTGTTGTTGTTGTTGTTGATTGTTGTAGTTGTTGGTTGTAGTTGTTGATAGTTGTTGGTTGTTGTTGATTGTTTTTGTTGATAGTTGTTGTTGTTGATTGTTGTTGATTGTTGTTGTTGTTGATAATTGTTGTTGTTGTTGATTATTGTAGTTGTTGATAGTTGTTGGTTGTTGTTGATTGTTTTTGTTGATAGTTGTTGTTGTTGATTGTTGTTGATTGTTGTTGTTGTGACAGGTGCACTCAGACAGACCCCCGCCGCTGCGCTACTCGCTGAGCGGGGGGCCTCTCCTCGACCTCTTCGCTGTCAACCCCGTCACTGGGCACGTTACTGTGGCCGGGGCCTTGGACAGGGAGCAGCACTCACACATACAGGTACACACAGACACACACACACACACACAGACACACACACAGACACATACACACAGACACATACACACAGACACATACACACACACAGACACACACACACACACAGACACACAGACACACACACACAGACACACACACACACACAGACACACACACACACAGACACATACACAGACACACACACACACACAGACACATACACACAGACACACACACACACACAGACACATACACACAGACACACACACACACAGACACACACACACACACAGACACACACACAGACACACACACACACACAGACACACAGACACACACACAGACACACACACACAGACACACAGACACACACACACAGACACATACACACAGACACATACACACAGACACATACACACACACACAGACACACACACACACACACACAGACACACACACACACAGACACACACACACACACACAGACACACACACACACACAGACACACACACACACTCACACACAGACACACAGACACTCACACACACACAGACACACACACACACTCACACACACACACAGACACTCACACACACACAGACACACACACACACAGACACACACACACACAGACACTCACACACACAGACACTCACACACACACTCACACACACAGACACACACACACAGACACTCACACACACACTCACACACACAGACACTCACACACACACAGACACACACACACACATCCACACACAGACACACACACAGACACTCACACAAACACAGACACACACACACACAGACACACACACACACACACAGACACACACACACACACAGACACACACACACAGACACACACACACACACAGACACACACACACAGACACACACACACACAGACACACACACACAGACACACACACACAGACACACATACAGACACACACACACAGACACACACACACAGACACATACACACACACACACAGGTAGAGAGACACACACACAGACACACACACACACAGACACAGACACACTCACACACACACACACAGACACACATACAGACACACACACACACACACAGACACACAGACACACTCACACACACACACAGACACACTCACACACACACACACAGACACATACACACACACATACACACACAGGTAGAGAGACACACACACAGACACACACACACACAGACACAGACACACTCACACACACACACAGACACACTCACACACACACACAGACACACTCACACACACACACACAGACACATACACACACACATACACACACAGGTAGAGAGACACACACACAGACACACACACACACAGACACAGACACACTCACACACACACACAGACACACTCACACACACACACACACAGACACACATACAGACAAGACAACAACCGCCATTCGCCACTAAGTGGCGGTGACGTCACCACGACGCTTGTGCCAGGCCATGTGCACCCTGAGGCCACGTGAAGTGTCGAACGCCCGCTGGCAGGAGGTCACGGGGCAGACCCAGCAGGTGCCACGGGTCGACTGACCGAGATGACCGAGATGACTGGCTGATGCACCACCTGTGCCCCCTACTGTGCCAACTTGCTGTGCTTTAGCCACCCGGCGCTCCGCTCGTTGTTGTGAGCGTCGCTCCTCCGCCCTCCGTTGTTGTTGGAGGGCGACTGCCTCCAACTGCCCAGTAGCGTCCTTCACGAGCCTCCTCCACTGAGGCCGATCTTGACACCGCTGGTACCAGTCATCGGCAAGTCCACTCAGCTCCACGTCCTCCTGTACCACATCACTCCATCTCTTCTCTAGCCCGTGCCGCGCCCGTTTAGCCCCCTCGATCCGGCCGAACAAAAGCTGTTTAGGCATGCGGTGGCTGGGCATGCGGGCTACATGACCCAGCCAACGCAGCCTTGCCTGCCGGAGGAGCTCACTGATGGGACTTTGCCCAGATCTTTCAAGGACTTGTGAGCTCCTCACACAATCCAGCCTGGTTAAACCCAGGATGGATCGTAGGCAGGCCAGCCTAAATGTTTCCAACCGGCGAAGATGCTCCACTAGGGGGGTCCACGTTTCGCAAGCGTAGAGAAGGGAGGGAATGACCGTGGCCGAGAAGACCTGAAGCTTCGTGCGGAGCGACAGACCAGGTAGCTTCCACACAGCAGTTACGCAACCGATGAAAAGATATTGCCGCTCGACTGATTCGGAGTGAGACCTCTGCTGATAAACTGGAGCCGGTCATGAGCACACTGCCCAGGTATGGGAAACTCTCTACTCTCTCCACAACTGCCCCATCACCGATTGGGAGTTGTGGGGGCGGAGTGCCCGATGGTACAAAATACCCAGGCAGGTGCTTAGTTTTGGTGGGGCTGATGGTAAGGCCCCACCTCTTAGTGGCACACTCCAGTCTCAGCAGCAGCGTCTCCAACTCCTCTTCTGAATGAGCAGCTATTACCAAATCATCGGCATACATAACGTGGTTGACCAATAGGGAGCCATCCCTTGATCGCACCCGGGCGTCGATCAGCCTCCCATTATATCTGTACCAAATGGTAATTCCCCCGATACAGCTATTGAAGGCTTCACGAACTACGCAGTCGAAATAGATGTTAAATAATGTGGGAGCCAGAGGACATCCCTGTCGCACCCCAAGGTGTACAGGGAAAGGCTCCGACTCCCGGCCACGTAGTTTTACCCGAGCCCGCTCACCATCATGAAGGTCCTTAATGATCGTGAGCAGAGGGTCAGGGACTCCGAAAGCACGAAGAACAACCCAGAGCCCAGTCCTACTGATGGTATCATAGGCCTTGACCAGGTCAATAAAGCAGAGATGTAGGTCTTTTTGGAATTCCCTACACCTCTGCTGTAGCAGACGGACAGAAAATATGGCATCTGTGCAGGACCGCCCTTTCCTGAAACCACATTGGGGCTCCGCAAGCCTCTCCTCAGCATGCCTAGCAAGGCGATGTTGAATAATCCTTGCCAGGACCTTACCCGGCACACTGAGGAGTGAGATGCCCCTGTAGTTGTTACAGTCGGTACGGTCCCCCTTCTTAAAGAGGGGGACCACCAGGGCATCCTTCCAGTCCTGCGGAACCCGTCCAGTGGTCCAGACTGTTGTTATGATGTCATATAGGGCAGTCTGTGCACAAACGCCACCCTCCCTCAGCATTTCGCCTGGGAGATCATCTCTGCCCGGTGCCTTCCCTGGTCTCAGACTCCGGATCGCCCTCAGTACTTCCTCAACAGCCGGTACCTCAGCCAGCCACTCACAGGGGGTGACCTCTTCCAATATTTGAGGCACCGCAGCCTCAGCAGGGTTATCCCCACTTTGTGCCATGATGTTTTCCTGCTGAGAGATTTTCCCTCCCCCAGGACCTCACAGAAATGCTCAGCAAATCTGCAAACCTGTTCCTGGGGGTCGGAGATTGGATCACCGTTTTTTCCTCTAATGATGGTAATAGGTGTGGCGCTGCAGGTTACTTTTTTGATGGAGTTAAATAGTGATTTGTGATCGCGGGCCACTGAGGCAGACTCCATCTCCTCAGCAACCTGCGACCACCACCCATCCTTACAGCGCCTTACGGCTCTCCGAACCTCCGAGCGAAGGCTGCGGTAAACCTCCTCATTCTCTGACGTGGGATGCTGTAGGCGATGAGAGTGGGCCTGTCGCTTTTTCTCAATTAACCTGAACACCTCCTCCGTCAGCCAGGGTTCCCGGGAGGTCTGGACCGCGTACCCAAAGCAGCCATTGCAGCTGCATGAGTCACAGTCTTAAACCTCGCCCATTTACCCTCGACATCAGGTGGAGTGGGGGACGATGCCAACCCCAGCTGCAAGCGATGATGAAATTCTCGCTTGCAACTTTCATCAGCTAACTTAGACCAGGCCACTTTTGGTTGGAATGGGATCCTGGGTGTACACCCACCACCGGAGTGGAAGAATGGCAGGCGCATCTTACAGATGACTAGTCGATGGTCAGAGCGCAGATCAGCTCCACGGTAGGTCCTGGTGTCAAGGACATGGGCTCGCATCCGCTGGTCCGTCACTACGTAGTCCAGCAGATGTTCTTGCTTGGACCCGGCATGCATCCATGATGTTGTGTGGATGCGCCGATGCCGGAAGAGCGTGTTGGTAATTACAAGCCCATGGGCTGCACAAAAATCTAGCAGCCTCCTACCGTTATTATTGAGCTGATCTGGCCCATGCCTTCCAATCACTCCAGACCAGGTGCCAGCATCATGACCAACTCGGGCATTGAAGTCACCCAACAAGATGACTCTATCCCGAGTGGCCACTTTAGCCAGCACCTGTGACAGGAGGTCATAGAAAGCGTCCGACTCATCGGCTTTGCCTGCATCCCTCCACGGATGTTCGTCTTCGGTGGGGGCATAAGTAACCACGACCACCACTCCTCGCCTCTGGTTGATGGGAAGGCGAGCCCAAAGTATCCTGGGGCTTACAGCTTCCCACACCTCACCGCCACGCTCCCACGCCCCCTTCATTCTTTTGTTCAGAAGAAGAGCCACACCCTGTTGTTTGGCAGTCTCCTGCCCCGAGTAGAGGACTGTCCACCCCTCATGGTGGCAGGAGCCAGAACCGGTCCACCGGACCTCCTGAATGCCACAGAGATCCAGGCGGTACCGGTCCAGCTCCCGACAGAGGAGTGGCAGCCTCTCCTCCGCAGTGAGCGTTCGAACATTCCACGTGGCCATCCGCAATGGTTTTTCGTTGTTTCTGGAGAAGCCCCGAGGGTTAAAATTCAATCTCCTGGCTCCGCCAAATGGGGTTTGGCCAGGAGACGTCATAAAAGCCTGACCCCCCGGGGCCTCCGGCACAAGCTTATTAGTTACAGGTTTATGTTTAATTCGTAGTTTAGTGGTGGTTAATTGAAGGTGGAGGGGTTACCAGCCCCTCGCACCCGTCCAGAGCCCCCGTTTAGCCACTGTGATGGTCACAGACGCCATGAGGGGAGAGGCCAATGGGCATTGGCCCTCCCCCCACAGCACTGCCCACGACAGTGTTGCCCGTTCGGCACCGCGAGGAGGTAGGAGGTTGTTTTGCCGGACAACATACAGACACACACACACATACACACATACAGGTAGAGAGACACACACACACACTCACACACAGACACACACACACACTCACACATACAGACTCACACACACACAGACACACACACACACACAGACACATACACACACACAAAGGTAGAGAGACACACACACAGACACACACACACACAGACACACAGACACACACACACACAGACACACACATACACACACATACACACACACACACAGGTAGAGAGACGCACACACACACAGACACACACACACACAGACACACAGACACACACACACACAGACACACACACACACACAGACACACACACAGACACACACACACAGACACACACACACACACAGACACACACACACACACAGACACACACACACAGACACACACACAGACACACACACACAGACACACACACACAGACACACACACACAGACACACACACACAGACACACACACACAGACACACACACAGACACACACACACAGACACACACACACAGACACACACACACACATACACACACAGACACACACACACAGACACACACACACACATACACACACAGACACACACACACAGACACACACACACAGATATAGATAAACACTCACTCCCCTCTCCCCCCTCCCCCTCCCCCTCCCCCTCCCCCTTCCCCTCCCCCTCCCCCCTCCCCCTCTCCCACCCTCCCCCCTCCCCCCTCCCCCCCCCCCCTCCCCTCTCCCCTCTCCCCCCCTCCCCCTCCCCCCTCCCCCCTCCCCCCCTCCCCCTCTCCCCTCTCCCCCCCTCCCCCTCCCCCCTCCCCCCTCCCCCCTCCCCCCTCCCCCTCTCACCCCCTCCCCCTCTCACCCCTCCCCCCTCCCCCCTCCCCCCTCCCCTCTCCCCTCTCCCCTCTCACCCCTCCCCCCTCCCCTCTCCCCTCTCCCCTCTCCCCCCCTCCCCCCTCCCCCTCTCCCCCCTCCCCCTCTCCCCCCTCCCCCCTCCCCTCTCCCCCCTCCCCCCCTCCCCTCTCCCCCCTCCCCTCTCCCCTCTCCCCCCCTCCCCTCTCCCCTCTCGCCCTCCTCCCCCTCCCCCCTCCCCTCTCCCCTCTCCCCCCCTCCCCTTTTCCCCCTCATCCCTCCTCCCCTCTCCCCCTTCCCCTCTCCCCCCTCCCCCCTCCCCTCTCCCCCCTCCCCCCTCCCCTCTCCCCTCTCGCCCTCCTCCCCCCTCCCCCCTCCCCCCTCCCCCTCTCCCCTCTCCCCCCTCCCCTCTCCCCTCCTCGCCCTCCTCCCCCCTCCCCCCTCCCCCCTCCCCTCTCCCCTCCCCCCTCCCCTCTCCCCCTCCTCCCCCTCCCCCTATCCCCCCTCCCCTCTCCCCCCCTCTCCTTTCCCCCCTCCCCTCCTCCCCTTTCCCCCCTCCCCCCTCCTCCTCCCCCCCTTCCCCTCCCCCCACCCCTCCCCCCTCCCCCCTCCCCTCTCCCCCCTCCCCCTTCTCCTCCCCCCTCCCCCTTCCCCCTCTTCCCCCCTCCCCCTCCTCTCTCCCCCCTCCCCCCTCCCCCCCTTTCCCCTCCCCCCTCCCCCTCCCCCTCCCCCTCTCCCCTCTCCCCCCTCCCCTCTCCCCCCTTCCTCTCCTCCCCTCTCCCCCCTCCCCCCTCCCCCTCTCCCCCTCCCCTCTCCCCCCTCCCCCCTCCCCTCTCCCCCTTCCCCCCCTCCCCCCTCCCCTCTCCCCTCTCCCCCTCCTCCCCCCTCCCCCTTTTCCCCCTCCCCCCTCCCCTCTCCCCTCTCCCCCACTCCCCCTTCCCCCCCTCCCCCCTCCCCTCTCCCATCTCCCCTCTCCCCCTCCTCCCCCCTCCCCCTTCCCCCCCTCTTCCCTCCCCCTCCCCTCTCCCCTCCCCCCTCGCCCTCCCCTCTCCCCCCTTCCCCCCCTTCCCCCCTCCCCCTCCTCTCTCCCCCCTCCCCCCTTCTCCTCCCCCCTCCCCCTTCCCCCCTTCTCCTCCCCCCCTACCCCCCCCCCCAGCTGTGGGCCCACGCGTGGTCCGTGGGGGCGGGGCTTGCAAGGGAGGTGGAGCCTCCCGTGGCGTTGCGCATGCGCGTCATCGACGTCAACGACCACGCCCCCGTCTTCGCCCCGCCCACAACCCTCCAGGACACGCCCACAACCCTCCAGGCCACGCCCACAACCCTCCAGGCCACGCCCCCCTTGGGCCTATGTGGGACGCGTCACGGAAGGCAGCCCTGCAGGTTCGAGCAATTCCAGTGCAATCAGTGCAATCGCAGTGCAATCCAAGTGCAATCAGTGCAATCACACGCAATCAGTGCAATCACACGCAATCCCGGTGCAATCAGTGCAATCCCAGTGCAATTCCAGTGCAATCCCAGTGCAATCCCAGTGCAATCCCAGTGCAATCAATGCAATCCAAGTGCAATCCAAGTGCAATCATAGTGCAATCAAAGTGCAATCCAAGTGCAATCCAAGTGCAATCATAGTGCAATCCCAGTGCAATCCAAGTGCAATCCAAGTGCAATCCAAGTGCAATCCAAGTGCAATCAGTGCAATCCAAGTGCAATCATAGTGCAATCCAAGTGCAATCCAAGTGCAATCCAAGTGCAATCCAAGTGCAATCCAAGTGCAATCAGTGCAATCCAAGTGCAATCATAGTGCAATCCAAGTGCAATCCAAGTGCAATCCAAGTGCAATCCCAGTGCAATCCAAGTGCAATCCAAGTGCAATCCAAGTGCAATCCCAGTGCAATCAGTGCAATCAATGCAATCCCAGTGCAATCCCAGTGCAATCCAAGTGCAATCAATGCAATCCAAGTGCAATCATAGTGCAATCCAAGTGCAATCAATGCAATCCCAGTGCAATCCCAGTGCAATCCAAGTGCAATCAATGCAATCCAAGTGCAATCATAGTGCAATCCAAGTGCAATCAATGCAATCCCAGTGCAATCCAAGTGCAATCAATGCAATCCAAGTGCAATCCAAGTGCAATCCCAGTGCAATCCCAGTGCAATCCCGGTGCAATCATAGTGCAATCACAGTGCAATCATAGTGCAATCACAGTGCAATCCAAGTGCAATCCCAGTGCAATCCAAGTGCAATCCAAGTGCAATCATAGTGCAATCCAAGTGCAATCAATGCAATTCCAGTGCAATCCCAGTGCAACCCAAGTGCAAGCAATGCAATCCAAGTGCAATCATAGTGCAATCCAAGTGCAATCAATGCAATCCCAGTGCAATCCAAGTGCAATCTAAGTTCAATCAATGCAATCCAAGTGCGATCTAAGTGCAATCCCAGTGCAATCCCAGTGCAATCCCAGTGCAATCCCGGTGCAATCATAGTGCAATCCAAGTGCAATCACAGTGCAATCATAGTGCAATCACAGTGCAATCCAAGTGCAATCCCAGTGCAATCCCAGTGCAATCCCAGTGCAATCAATGCAATCCCAGTGCAATCACAGTGCAATCCAAGTGCAATCCCAGTGCAATCACAGTGCAATCAATGCAATCCCAGTGCAATCCAAGTGCAATCAATGCAATCCCAGTGCAATCAATACAATCATAATGCAATCCCAGTGCAATCCAAGTGCAATCCCAGTGCAATTAATGCAATCCAAGTGCAATCCAAGTGCAATCCCAGTGCAATCCCAGTGCAATCCCAGTGCAATCCCGGTGCAATCATAGTGCAATCTAAGTGCAATCACAGTGCAATCATAGTGCAATCACAGTGCAATCCAAGTGCAATCCCAGTGCAATCCCAGTGCAATCCCAGTGCAATCAATGCAATCACAGTGCAATCACAGTGCAATCCAAGTGCAATCCCAGTGCAATCACAGTGCAATCAATGCAATCCCAGTGCAATCCCAGTGCAATCCCAGTGCAATCCAAGTGCAATCCCAGTGCAATCCAAGTGCAATCAATGCAATCCCAGTGCAATCAATGCAATCATAGTGCAATCACAGTGCAATCCAAGTGCAATCCCAGTGCAATCACACGCAATCCCAGTGCAATCAGTGCAATCCCAGTGCAATCCCGGTGCAATCCCAGTGCAATCACAGTGCAATCCAAGTGCAATCCCACCGCAACTCCCACACGCAACTCCCACACGCAATCCCAGTGCAATCAGTGCAATCACACGCAATCCCAGTGCAATCCCAGTGCAATCCCAGTGCAATCCCAGTGCAATCACAGTGCAATCACAGTGCAATCCAAGTGCAATCCCAGTGCAATCACACGCAATCCCAGTGCAATCAGTGCAATCAATGCAAT
The DNA here is from genome assembly GCF_964198595.1 of Lampetra fluviatilis. NCBI lineage: Eukaryota > Metazoa > Chordata > Hyperoartia > Petromyzontiformes > Petromyzontidae > Lampetra > Lampetra fluviatilis. Next base: position 17,236 of record NW_027620694.1, on the reverse strand, counting down.
CCCGGTGCAATCCCGGTGCAATCACAGTGCAATCCCAGTGCAATCCCACCGCAACTCCCACACGCAACTCCCACACGCAACTCCCACACGCAATCCCAGTGCAATCAGTGCAATCCAAGTGCAATCCCGGTGCAATCCCAGTGCAATCCAAGTGCAATCCCACCGCAACTCCCACACGCAACTCCCACACGCAACTCCCACACGCAACTCCCAGTGCAATCAGTGCAATCACACGCAATCCCAGTGCAATCCCAGTGCAATCCCAGTGCAATCCCAGTGCAATCACAGTGCAATCCAAGTGCAATCCCAGTGCAATCACAGTGCAATCCAAGTGCAATCCCAGTGCAATCCAAGTGCAATCATAGTGCAATCCCAGTGCAATCCAAGTGCAATCCAAGTGCAATCCAAGTGCAATCCAAGTGCAATCAGTGCAATCCAAGTGCAATCATAGTGCAATCCAAGTGCAATCCAAGTGCAATCCAAGTGCAATCCAAGTGCAATCCAAGTGCAATCAGTGCAATCCAAGTGCAATCATAGTGCAATCCAAGTGCAATCCAAGTGCAATCCAAGTGCAATCCCAGTGCAATCCAAGTGCAATCCAAGTGCAATCCAAGTGCAATCCCAGTGCAATCAGTGCAATCAATGCAATCCCAGTGCAATCCCAGTGCAATCCAAGTGCAATCAATGCAATCCAAGTGCAATCATAGTGCAATCCAAGTGCAATCAATGCAATCCCAGTGCAATCCCAGTGCAATCCAAGTGCAATCAATGCAATCCAAGTGCAATCATAGTGCAATCCAAGTGCAATCAATGCAATCCCAGTGCAATCCAAGTGCAATCAATGCAATCCAAGTGCAATCCAAGTGCAATCCCAGTGCAATCCCAGTGCAATCCCGGTGCAATCATAGTGCAATCACAGTGCAATCATAGTGCAATCACAGTGCAATCCAAGTGCAATCCCAGTGCAATCCAAGTGCAATCCAAGTGCAATCATAGTGCAATCCAAGTGCAATCAATGCAATTCCAGTGCAATCCCAGTGCAACCCAAGTGCAAGCAATGCAATCCAAGTGCAATCATAGTGCAATCCAAGTGCAATCAATGCAATCCCAGTGCAATCCAAGTGCAATCTAAGTTCAATCAATGCAATCCAAGTGCGATCTAAGTGCAATCCCAGTGCAATCCCAGTGCAATCCCAGTGCAATCCCGGTGCAATCATAGTGCAATCCAAGTGCAATCACAGTGCAATCATAGTGCAATCACAGTGCAATCCAAGTGCAATCCCAGTGCAATCCCAGTGCAATCCCAGTGCAATCAATGCAATCCCAGTGCAATCACAGTGCAATCCAAGTGCAATCCCAGTGCAATCACAGTGCAATCAATGCAATCCCAGTGCAATCCAAGTGCAATCAATGCAATCCCAGTGCAATCAATACAATCATAATGCAATCCCAGTGCAATCCAAGTGCAATCCCAGTGCAATTAATGCAATCCAAGTGCAATCCAAGTGCAATCCCAGTGCAATCCCAGTGCAATCCCAGTGCAATCCCGGTGCAATCATAGTGCAATCTAAGTGCAATCACAGTGCAATCATAGTGCAATCACAGTGCAATCCAAGTGCAATCCCAGTGCAATCCCAGTGCAATCCCAGTGCAATCAATGCAATCACAGTGCAATCACAGTGCAATCCAAGTGCAATCCCAGTGCAATCACAGTGCAATCAATGCAATCCCAGTGCAATCCCAGTGCAATCCCAGTGCAATCCAAGTGCAATCCCAGTGCAATCCAAGTGCAATCAATGCAATCCCAGTGCAATCAATGCAATCATAGTGCAATCACAGTGCAATCCAAGTGCAATCCCAGTGCAATCACACGCAATCCCAGTGCAATCAGTGCAATCCCAGTGCAATCCCGGTGCAATCCCAGTGCAATCACAGTGCAATCCAAGTGCAATCCCACCGCAACTCCCACACGCAACTCCCACACGCAATCCCAGTGCAATCAGTGCAATCACACGCAATCCCAGTGCAATCCCAGTGCAATCCCAGTGCAATCCCAGTGCAATCACAGTGCAATCACAGTGCAATCCAAGTGCAATCCCAGTGCAATCACACGCAATCCCAGTGCAATCAGTGCAATCAATGCAATCCCGGTGCAATCCCGGTGCAATCACAGTGCAATCCCAGTGCAATCCCACCGCAACTCCCACACGCAACTCCCACACGCAACTCCCACACGCAATCCCAGTGCAATCAGTGCAATCCAAGTGCAATCCCGGTGCAATCCCAGTGCAATCCAAGTGCAATCCCACCGCAACTCCCACACGCAACTCCCACACGCAACTCCCACACGCAACTCCCAGTGCAATCAGTGCAATCACACGCAATCCCAGTGCAATCCCAGTGCAATCCCAGTGCAATCCCAGTGCAATCACAGTGCAATCCAAGTGCAATCCCAGTGCAATCACAGTGCAATCCAAGTGCAATCCCAGTGCAACTCCCACACGCGCTCTGCTCCCCCAGGGACTGTGATTCTCCGCGTGAGCGCCACCGACGCCGACGATCCGGCGACGCTGAACGCGCTCCTCACATATCGCATCCAGCTGCCGGCATCATCATCAGCAGCATCATCATCATCAGCATCAGCAGCAGCATCATCATCAGCAGCATCATCATCAGCATCCATCATCATCAGCATCAGCAGCAGCATCATCATCAGCAGCATCATCATCAGCATCAGCAGCATCATCATCAGCAGCAGCAGCAGCAGCAGCATCAGCAGCAGTAGCATCATCATCAGCAGTATCATCATCATCAGTAGTAGCATCATCAGCAGTATCATCATCAGTATCATCATCATCAGTATCATCATCATCAGCAGTATCATCATCATCATCAGCAGTATCATCATCCTCATCAGCAGTATCATCATCATCATCAGCAATATCATCATCATCATCAGCAATATCATCATCATCATCAGCAGTATCATCATCATCATCAGCAGTAGTAGCATCATCATCAGTATCATCATCATCATCAGCAGTGCCGCTGCCCTTCATGATCGATGCATCGAGTGGGGAGATAGCGGTGCTGACCGCCAATCTGGACAGAGAGGTGACCACTACAACCACCACAACCACCACCACAACCACCACCACCACTACAACCACCACCACCACCACTACCATCACTATAACCACCACCACAACCACTACCATCACTATAACCACTACCACCACCACAACCACCACCACGAACCACTCCACCAACACCACAACCACAACAACCACCCAACCACCACTACCATCACTATAACCACTACCACAACCACACACACCACCACCACCACTACAACCACAACCACCACCACTACCATCACTATAACCACTACCACAACCACCACCACAACCACCACCACAACAACCACCACAACCACCACCACTACAACCACTACCACAACCACCACAACCACCACCACTAAAACCACTACCACCACTACCACAACCACCACCACAACCACCACAACCACCACACCCACCACCACCACAACCACCACCACCACCACCACCACAACCACCACAACCACCACAACCACCACCACCACTACCATCACTATAACCACCACAACCACCACCACAACAACCACCACAACCACCACCACCACAACCACCACCACAACCACCACTATAACCTCCACCAGCACCCCAACTACGACCACAACCACCACCACAACCACCACATCCACCACCACAACCACCACCACCATCAAAACCACCACCACCACCACCACCACTACAACCACCACCACAACCACCACCACAACCACCACCACCACTACAACCACTACCACAACCACCACAACCACCACCACAACAACAACCACCACAACTACCACCACCACAACCACCACCACAACCACAACCACCACCACCACAACCACCACCACTACAACAACCACTACCACAACCACCACAACCACAACCACCACCACTACAACGATTACCACCACTATAACCACCACCACAACCACAACCACAACCACCACAACCACCATAACAATCACAACCACCACCAACACTACAACGATTACCACCACCACCACTACAACCACAACTGCAACAAACACCCACACACCAATTCATGAGTGAGTGAGGGAGTGAGTGGGTGAGTGAGTGGGTGAGTGGGTGAGTGAGTGAATGACTTAGTGGGTGAGTGAGTGAGTGGCTGAGTGAGTGAGTGAGTTGCTGAGAGAGTGAGTGAGTGAGTGAGTGAGTGGCTGAGTGACTGAGTGAGTGAGTGGCTGAGTGAGTGAGTGGGTGAGTGAGTGGGTGAGTGAGTGGCTGAGTGGCTGAGTGAGTGAGTGGCTGAGTGAGTGAGTGGTGAATGACCTGGTGAGTTTTCTCTGGCCAGGCGGTGAGCGAGTGGTTGATGGAGGTGGCTGAGTGAGTGAGTGGCTGAGTGACTGAGTGACTGAGTGAGTGAGTGGCTGAGTGAGTGGCTGAGTGAGTGAGTGGGTGAGTGAGTGGCTGAGTGGCTGAGTGAGTGAGTGGCTGAGTGAGTGAGTGGTGAATGACCTGGTGAGTTTTCTCTGGCCAGGCGGTGAGCGAGTGGTTGATGGAGGTGGCTGAGTGAATGAGTGGCTGAGTGAGTGAGTGGCTGAGTGAGTGAGTGGCTGAGTGGCTGAGTGAGTGGCTGAGTGGCTGAGTGAGTGGGTGGCTGAGTGAGTGAGTGGCTGAGTGAGTGAGTGGTGAATGACCTGGTGAGTTTTCTCTGGCCAGGCGGTGAGCGAGTGGTTGATGGAGGTGGCTGAGTGAGTGAGTGGCTGAGTGAGTGAGTGGCTGAGTGAGTGAGTGGCTGAGTGGCTGAGTGAGTGGCTGAGTGGCTGAGTGAGTGGGTGGCTGAGTGAGTGAGTGGCTGAGTGAGTGAGTGGTGAATAACCTGGTGAGTTTTCTCTGGCCAGGCGGTGAGCGAGTGGTTGATGGAGGTGGCTGAGTGAGTGAGTGGCTGAGTGAGTGAGTGGCTGAGTGAGTGAGTGGCTGAGTGGCTGAGTGGCTGAGTGAGTGGGTGGCTGAGTGAGTGAGTGGCTGAGTGAGTGAGTGGTGAATAACCTGGTGAGTTTTCTCTGGCCAGGCGGTGAGCGAGTGGTTGATGGAGGTAGCTGAGTGAGTGAGTGGCTGAGTGAGTGAGTGGCTGAGTGAGTGAGTGGCTGAGTGGCTGAGTGAGTGGCTGAGTGGCTGAGTGAGTGAGTGGCTGAGTGAGTGAGTGGCTGAGTGAGTGAGTGGCTGAGTGGCTGAGTGAGTGGCTGAGTGGCTGAGTGAGTGAGTGGCTGAGTGGCTGAGTGAGTGAGTGGCTGAGTGAGTGAGTGGCTGAGTGAGTGAGTGGTGAATGACCTGGTGAGTTTTCTCTGGCCAGGCGGTGAGCGAGTGGTTGATGGAGGTGGCTGAGTGAGTGAGTGGCTGAGTGAGTGAGTGGCTGAGTGGCTGAGTGGCTGAGTGTCTGAGTGAGTGGTTGAGTGAGTGAGTGAGTGGCTGAGTGGCTGAGTGAGTGAGTGAGTGGCTGACTGAGTGACTGAGTGAGTGAGTGAGTGGCTGAGTGGCTGAGTGAGTGAGTGTCTGAGTGAGTGAGTGAGTGGCTGAGTGAGTGAGTGACTGAGTGGCTGAGTGACTGAGTGGCTGAGTGAGTGAGTGGCTGAGTGAGTGAGTGACTGAGTGGCTGAGTGAGTGAGTGGCTGAGTGAGTGAGTGGGTGGTGAATGACCTGGTGAGTTTTCTCCGGCCAGGCGGTGAGCGAGTGGCTGATGGAGGTGGCTGAGTGAGTGAGTGGCTGAGTGACTGAGTGAGTGGCTGAGTGGCTGAGTGACTGAGTGGCTGAGTGAGTGGCTGAGTGAGTGAGTGACTGAGTGGCTGAGTGAGTGGCTGAGTGGCTGAGTGAGTGAGTGAGTGGCTGAGTGAGTGAGTGACTGAGTGGCTGAGTGAGTGACTGAGTGGCTGAGTAAATGAGTGGCTGAGTTAGTGAGTGGTGAGTGAGTGGTGAGTTTTCTCTGGCCAGGCGGTGAGCGAGTGGTTGATGGAGGTGGCTGAGTGAGTGAGTGGCTGAGTGAGTGAGTGGGTGGTGAATGACCTGGTGAGTTTTCTCCGGCCAGGCGGTGAGCGAGTGGCTGATGGAGGTGGCTGAGTGAGTGAGTGGCTGAGTGACTGAGTGAGTGGCTGAGTGGCTGAGTGACTGAGTGGCTGAGTGAGTGGCTGAGTGAGTGAGTGACTGAGTGGTTGAGTGAGTGGCTGAGTGGCTGAGTGAGTGAGTGAGTGGCTGAGTGAGTGAGTGACTGAGTGGCTGAGTGAGTGAGTGGCTGAGTGAGTGAGTGGGTGGTGAATGACCTGGTTAGTTTTCTCTGGCCAGGCGGTGAGCGAGTGGCTGATGGAGGTGGCTGAGTGAGTGAGTGGCTGAGTGACTGAGTGAGTGGCTGAGTGGCTGAGTGACTGAGTGGCTGAGTGAGTGGCTGAGTGAGTGAGTGACTGAGTGGCTGAGTGAGTGGCTGAGTGGCTGAGTGAGTGGCTGAGTGACTGAGTGGCTGAGTGAGTGAGTGAGTGACTGAGTGGCTGAGTGAGTGAGTGGCTGAGTGAGTGAGTGGTGAGTGAGTGGTGAGTTTTCTCCGGCCAGGCGGTGAGCGAGTGGCTGATGGAGGTGGCTGAGTGAGTGAGTGGCTGAGTGGCTGAGTGAGTGGCTGAGTGGCTGAGTGACTGAGTGGCTGAGTGAGTGGCTGAGTGGCTGAGTGAGTGAGTGAGTGGCTGAGTGAGTGAGTGACTGAGTGGCTGAGTGAGTGAGTGAGTGGCTGAGTGAGTGAGTGGCTGAGTGAGTGAGTGGCTGAGTGAGTGAGTGGTGAGTGAGTGGTGAGTTTTTTCCTACCAGGCGGTGAGCGAGTGGCTGATGGAGGTGGCTGAGTGGCTGAGTGACTGAGTGGCTGAGTGAGTGGCTGAGTGGCTGAGTGACTGAGTGAGTGGCTGAGTGGCTGAGTGAGTGGCTGAGTGGCTGAGTGAGTGAGTGGCTGAGTGAGTGGCTGAGTGAGTGAGTGAGTGGCTGAGTGACTGAGTGGCTGAGTGAGTGAGTGACTGAGTGGATGAGTGAGTGTGTGGCTGAGTGAGTGAGTGGTGAGTGAGTGGTGAGTTTTCTCTGGCCAGGCGGTGAGCGAGTGGTTGATGGAGGTGGCTGAGTGAGTGAGTGAGTGGCTGAGTGACTGAGTGAGTGGCTGAGTGGCTGAGTGACTGAGTGGCTGAGTGAGTGGCTGAGTGGCTGAGTGAGTGAGTGAGTGGCTGAGTGAGTGAAAGGCTGACTGAGTGGCTGAGTGAGTGAGTGAGTGGCTGAGTGGCTGAGTGACTGAGTGGCTGAGTGAGTGGCTGAGTGGCTGAGTGAGTGAGTGGTGAGTGAGTGGTGAGTTTTCTCCTACCAGGCGGTGAGCGAGTGGCTGATGGAGGTGGCTGAGTGACTGAGTGGCTGAGTGAGTGGCTGAGTGGCTGAGTGAGTGAGTGGTGAGTGAGTGGTGAGTTTTCTCTGGCCAGGCGGTGAGCGAGTGGCTGATGGAGGTGGTGGCAGTGGACTGTGCTGGTGCTGCCCATGGACTCTCCTCCACAGCTTCCGTCAGAATCATCATCCTCGACATCAACGACAACGCTCCCAACATCCTCACCAGCGGAGCAGGCGGCGTGAGTGCTCACCAGCTCGCTCAGCCACTCGCTCAGCCACTCAGTCAGCCACTCACTCAGCCACTCACTCGCTCGCTCAGCCACCCACTCACTCGCTCACTCGCTCACCTCGCTCACTCGCTCAGCCACTCACTTGCTCGCTCGGCCACTCGCTCACTCAGCCACTCGCTCACTCGCTCAGCCACTCGCTCACTCGCTCAACCACTCACCCACTCGCTCACCCACTCGCTCAGCCACTCAGTCAGCCACTCAGCCACTCGCTCGCTCGCTCAGCCACCCACTCACTCGCTCACTCGCCCACTCGCTCACTCGCTCAGCCACTCACTTGCTCGCTCAGCCACTCGCTCACTCAGCCACTCACTCACTCACTCAGCCACTCGCTCACTCGCTCAACCACTCACCCACTCGCTCACCCACTCGATCAGCCACTCAGTCAGCCACTCAGCCACTCACTCGCTCGCTCAGTCACCCACTCACTCGCTCACTCGCCCACTCGCTCACTCGCTCAGCCACTCACTCGCTCGCTCAGCCACCCACTCACTCGCTCACTCGCCCACTCGCTCACTCGCTCAGCCACTCACTCACTCACTCAGCCACTCGCTCACTCGCTCAACCACTCACCCACTCGCTCACCCACTCGCTCAGCCACTCAGTCAGCCACTCAGCCACTCACTCGCTCGCTCAGTCACCCACTCACTCGCTCACTCGCCCACTCGCTCACTCGCTCAGCCACTCACTCGCTCGCTCAGCCACCCACTCACTCGCTCACTCGCCCACTCGCTCACTCGCTCAGCCACTCACTCACTCACTCAGCCACTCGCTCACTCGCTCAACCACTCACCCACTCGCTCACCCACTCGCTCAGCCACTCAGTCAGCCACTCAGCCACTCACTCGCTCGCTCAGTCACCCACTCACTCGCTCACTCGCCCACTCGCTCACTCGCTCAGCCACTCACTTGCTCGCTCAGCCACTCGCTCACTCAGCCACTCACTCACTCACTCAGCCACTCGCTCACTCGCTCAACCACTCACCCACTCGCTCACCCACTCGCTCAGCCACTCGCTCAGCCACTCAGTCAGCCACTCAGCCACTCACTCGCTCGCTCAGCCACCCACTCACTCGCTCACTCGCCCACTCGCTCACTCGCTCACTCGCCCACTCGCTCACTCGCTCACTCGCCCACTCGCTCACTCGCTCAGCCACTCACTTGCTCGCTCAGCCACTCGCTCACTCAGCCACTCGCTCACTCGCTCAACCACTCACCCACTCGCTCACCCACTCGCTCAGCCACTCAGTCAGCCACTCACCCACTCACCCAATCGCTCACCCACTCAGTCAGCAACTCACTCACCCATTTGCCCACTCACTCACTCACTCACTCACTCACTCACTCACTCACTCACTCACCCACTTGCTCACCCACTCGCTCACCTACTCACTCACTCGCTCGCTCACCCACTCGCTCACCCACTCGCTCAGCCACTCAGTCAGCTACTCAGCCACTCACTCGCTCACTCGCCCACTCGCTCACTCGCTCAGCCACTCACTTGCTCGCTCAGCCACTCGCTCACTCACTCAGCCACTCGCTCACTCGCTCAACCACTCACCCACTCGCTCACCCACTCGCTCAGCCACTCAGTCAGCTACTCAGCCACTCACTCGCTCACTCGCCCACTCGCTCACTCGCTCAGCCACTCACTTGCTCGCTCAGCCACTCACTCACTCACTCAGCCACTCGCTCACTCGCTCAACCACTCACCCACTCGCTCACCCACTCGCTCAGCCACTCAGTCAGCCACTCAGCCACTCACTCGCTCGCTCAGTCACCCACTCACTCGCTCACTCGCCCACTCGCTCACTCGCTCAGCCACTCACCCACTCGCTCACTCGCTCAACCACTCACCCACTCGCTCACCCACTCACTCACTCACTCAGCCACTCGCTCACTCGCTCAACCACTCACCCACTCGCTCACTCGCTCAACCACTCACCCACTCGCTCACCCACTCGCTCAGCCACTCAGTCAGCCACTCAGCCACTCACTCGCTCGCTCAGCCTCTCGCTCAGCCACTCAGTCAGCCACTCAGCCACTCACTCACTCGCTCTCACATTCGCTCAGCCACTCAGCCACTCACTCAATCACTCAGCCACTCACTCACTCGTCCACTCACTCAGTCGCCCACTCACTCACCCACTCAGTCAGCCACTCACCCACTCACCCAATCGCTCACCCACTCAGTCAGCAACTCACTCACCCATTTGCCCACTCAATCACTCACTCACTCACTCACCCACTTGCTCACTCACTCGCTCAGCTACTCACTCACTCGCTCACCCACTCGCTCACTCACCCACTCGCTCACCTACTCACTCACTCGCTCGCTCACCCACTCGCTCACCCACTCGCTCAGCCACTCACTCACTCACCCACCCACTCCCTCACCCACCCACCCACCCACTCGCTCATTCACCCACCCACCCACTCACCCACCCACCCACCCACTCAATCACTCACTCACCCACCCACCCACCCACTCACTCGCTCATTCACCCACCCACCCACCCACTCACCCACCCACCCACCCACCCACCCACCCACTAAATCACTCACCCACCCACCCACCCACTCACCCACCCACCCACCCACCCACCCACTCACCCACCCACCCACCCACCCACCCACTAAATCACTCACCCACCCACCCACCCACTCACCCACCCACCCACCCACCCACCCACTCACCCACCCACCCACCCACCCACTCACCCACCCACCCACCCACTAAAACACTCACCCACCCACCCACCCACCCACCCACTCACCCACCCACCCACCCACTCACCCACCCACCCACCCACCCACCCACTCACCCACCCACCCACCCACCCACCCACTCACCCACCCACCCACTAAATCACTCACCCACCCACTAATTCACTCACTCACCCACCCACCCACCCACTCACCCACTAATTCACCCACTCACCCACCCACCCACCCACTCACCCACTAATTCACCCACTCACCCACTCACCCACCCACCCACTCACCCATTAATTCACCCACTCACCCACCCACCCACTCACCCACTAATTCACCCACTCACCCACCCACCCACCCACTCACCCACTAATTCACCCACTCACCCACCCACCCACCCACTCACCCACTAATTCACTCACTCACCCACCCACCCACCCACTCACCCACTAATTCACCCACTCACCCACCCACCCACCCACTCACCCACTAATTCACCCACTCACCCACTCACCCACCCACCCACTCACCCACTAATTCACCCACTCACCCACCCACCCACTCACCCACTAATTCACCCACTCACCCACCCACCCACTCACCCACTAATTCACCCACTCACCCACCCACCCACTCACCCACTAATTCACCCACTCACCCACCCACCCACTCACCCACTAATTCACCCACTCACCCACCCACCCACTCACCCACTAATTCACCCACTCACCCACCCACCCACTCACCCACTAATTCACTCACTCACCCACTCACCCCCCCTTCCCCCCGTGTCTGCAGCTCTCTGTATCTGTGCAAGAGAACAAGGTTGGACTGCACCTCCTAAGTGTCCCCGTGGTGGACCGCGACGAGGTCAACTCCTCCAACTGGAGGGCGACATTCCACATCGTCCAGGGCAACGAGGGTGGACACTTCGCCATCCACACTCACCCGCTCAGCAACCACGGCTTGCTCACCCTCGTGAAGGTGAGGGTTCAGACAGCGCGCTCACCCGCTCGCTCACCCACTCGCTCACCCACTCGCTCACCCACTCGCTCAGTCGCTCGCTCACCCGCTCGCTCACCTGCTCACTCGCTCACTCACCCACTCGCTCAACCACTCAGTCGCTCGCTCACCCACTCGCTCACCCACCCACTCACTCACCTACTCACTCACCCACTCACCCACCCACTCACTCACCCACTCACCCGCCCACCCACCCACTCACCCACCCACCTACTCACTCACCCACTCACTCACCCACCCACTCACCCGCTCACCCACCCACTCACCCACCCACCCACTCACACACCCACTCACCCACCCACCCACTCACCCACCCACCCACTCACCCACTCACTCACCCACTCACTCACCCACCCACTCACCCACTCACCCACCCACCCACTCACACACCCACTCACCCACTCACCCACCCACCCGCTCACTCACCCACTCACTCACCCACTCGCTCACCCACTCGCTCACCCGCTCGCTCACCCGCTCACCCACTTGCTCACCCACTCGCTCACTCACCCACCCACTCACTCACTCGCTCGCTCACTCACTCACCCACGCACTCACCCACTCGCTCGCTCACTCACCCACCCACCCACTCACTCGCTCACTCACCCACCCACCCACTCACCCACCCACCCACCCACCCACCCACCCACTCACCCACCCACCCACCCACTCACCCACCCACCCACCCACCCACCCACTCACTCACTCACCCACCTACTCACTCACTCACCCACTCACCCACCCACTCACCCACCCACCCACTCATTCACCCACCCACCCACCCACTCACTCACCCACTCACCCACCCACCCACTCACCCACCCACTCACTCACTCACTCACCCACCCACCCACTCACTCACTCACCCACTCACCCACCCACTCACCCACCCACCCACTCATTCACCCACCCACCCACCCACTCACCCACCCACCCACTCACTCACTCACTCACTCACTCACCCACTCACTCACCTACTCACTCACCCACCCACTCACCCACCCACTCACCCACCCACTCACTCACTCACTCACCCACCCACTCACCCACCCACTCACCCCCTCACCCACCCACCCACCCACCCACTCACCCACCCACCCACTCACCCACACACCCACCCACTCACGCACTCACTCACCCACCCACCAACTCACTCACTCACTCACTCACCCACTCACCCACCCACCCACCCACTCACCCACCCACCCACTCACCCACCCACCCACTCACCCACCCACTCACCCACTCACCCACCCACCCACCCACCCACCCACTCACCCACCCACCCACCCACCCACCCACTCACCCACCCACTCACCCACCCACCACTCACCCACTCACCCACCCACTCACCCACCCACCCACCCACTCACCCACCCACCCACCCACCCACTCACCCACTCACCCACCCACCCACTCACCCACCCACCCACTCACCCACCCACTCACCCACCCACCCACCCACCCACTCACCCACTCACCCACCCACTCACCCACCCACCCACCCACTCACTCACCCACCCACTCACTCACCTACTCACTCACCCACCCACTCACCCACCCACTCACTCACTCACCCACCCACTCACCCACCCACTCACCCCCTCACCCACCCACCCACCCACTCACCCACCCACCCACTCATCCACACACCCACCCACTCACCCCCTCACCCACCCACCCACCCACTCTCACCACCCACCCACTCACTCACTCACTCACCCACTCACCCACCCACCCACCCATTCACCCACTCACTCACCCACTCACCCACTCACCCACCCACTCACCCACTCACCCACCCACCCACCCACTCACCCACCCACCCACTCACCCACCCACTCAACCACCCACCCACCCACCCACCCACTCACCCACCCACCCACTCACCCACTCACTCACCCACCCACTCACCCACCCACTCACCCACCCACTCACCCCCCAGGCTCTGGACTTTGAGTCGACCTCCCACCTCCGCCTGCTCATCAGCGTGGAGAACGAATCTCCTCTGGATTGCCGCCTCGGATCAAACTCCGGATACGGAGCCGGCTCTGCGCATGGATCTGGAGCCCTCTCTGGGTCCGGAGCGTTCTGTGGATCAAGCTCTGGATCTGGAGCAAACTCTGGATCTGGATCGGTCTCTGGATCGGGATCGGTCTCTGGATCAAACTCTGGATCTGGAGCAGTGTTTGGATCTGGATCAAACTCTGGATCTGGATCGGTCTCTGGATCGGGATCGGTCTCTGGATCAAACTCTGGATCTGGATCAAACTCTGGATCGATATTGGTCTCTGGATCAAACTCTGGATCTGGAGCAGTGTCTGGATCTGGATCTACGGGAGGTGATAACTTATCTGTGTCCACTAACTCCCCTCTCACCCACTCACCCCCTCACCTCACCCCCCTCACCCACTCACCCACTGACCTACTCACCCACTCACCTACTCACCCACTCACCTACTCACCCACTCACCCACTCACCCACTGACCTACTCACCCACTCACCTACTCACCCACTCACCCACTCACCTACTCACCCACTCACCCACTCACCTACTCACCTACTCACCCACTCACCCACTCACCTACTCACCCACTCACCCACTCACCTACTCACCCACTCACCCACTCACCCACTGACCTACTCACCCACTCACCTACTCACCCACTCACCCACTCACCTACTCACCCACTCACCCACTCACCCACTCACCTACTCACCCACTCACCCACTCACCTACTCACCCACTCACCCACTCACCCACTGACCTACTCACCCACTCACCTACTCACCCACTCACCCACTCACCTACTCACCCACTCACCCACTCACCTACTCACCCACTCACCCACTCACCCACTCACCTACTCACCCACTAACCCACTCACCCACTGACCTACTCACCCCACTCACCTACTCACCTACTCACCCACTCACCTACTCACCCACTCACCCACTCACCTACTCACCCACTCACCCACTCACCTACTCACCCACTCACCTACTCACCTACTCACCCACTCACCTACTCACCTACTCACCCACTCACCTACTCACCCAGTCACCTACTCACCCACTCACCTACTCACCCACTCACCTACTCACCTACTCACCCACTCACCTACTCACCCACTCACCCACTCACCCACTCACCCACTCACCTACTCACCTACTCACCTCCCCACTCACCCATTCACCCACTCACCCACCCACCCACCCACTCACCCCCTCACCTCACTCACCCTTTCACCCACCCTCACCCACTCACCTCACCCACTCACCCATTCACCTCACCCACTCACCTCACCCCCACTCACCTCACCCACTCACTCACCCACTCACTCACCCACTCACTCACCCACTCACTCACCCACTCACTCACCCACTCACCCACTCACCTCACCCCCACTCACCTCACCCACTCACTCACCCACTCACTCACCCACTCACCCACTCACCTCACCCCCACTCACCTCACCCACTCACTCACCCACTCACTCACCCACTCACCCACTCACCTCAACCCCCTCACCCACTCACCTAACCCCACTCACCCACTCACCTCAACCACTCACCTCACCCCCCTCACCTCCCCTCCCCTCACCCCCCTTCACCCCCTCACCTCCCCTCACCCCCCCCCCCCTCACCCACTCACCCCCCTCACCTCCCCTCCCCTCACCCCCCTCACCCCACCCCCCTCACCCACTCACCCCCCTCACCTCCCCTACCCTCACCCCCCTCACCCCACCCCCCTTCACACCCCTCACCTCCCCTCCCCTCACCCCCCTCACCCCCCCTCACCTCACCCCCCCCTCACCCACTCACCCCCCTCACCTCCCCTCACCCCCCTCACCCCACCCCCCTTCACACCCCTCACCTCCCCTCTCCCCACCCCCCCTCACCCACTCACCCCCCTCACCTCCCCTCCCCTCACCCCCCTCACCCACCCCCCTTCACCCCCCTCACCCCCCTCACCCCACCCCCCTTCACCCACTCACCCCCACCCACTCACACACTCACCTCACCCCCACTCACCTCACCCCCCCTCACCCCACTCACCTCACCCCACTCACACCCACTCACCTCACCCCCACTCACCTCACCCCACCCCCCCCCTCACCCACTCACTCACCTCACCCACTCACCCACTCACCTCACGCCCCCTCACCTACTCACCTCACCCCCCCTCACCCACTCACCCCACCCCCCCCTCACCCACTCACTCACCTCACCCACTCACCCACTCACCACCCACCCACTCACTCACCCACTCACCCACTCACCCACCCACTCACCCACCACCCACTCACCCACTCACCCACTCACCCACCCACTCACCCACTCACCCACTCACCCACCCACCCACCCACTCACTCACCCACTCACCCACCCACTCACTCACCCACTCACCCACTCACTCACTCACCCACCCACCCACCCACCCATCCACTCACCCACTCACTCACCCACTCACCAACCCACTCACTCACCCACCCACTCACCCACTCACCCACCCACTCACTCACCCACTCACCCACTCACCTCACGCCCCCTCACCTACTCACCTCACCCCCCCTCACCTCACCCCACCCCCCCCCTCACCCACTTACTCACCTCACCCACTCACCCACTCACCCACCCACCCACTCACTCACTCACCCACTCACCCACTCACCCACCCACTCACCCACCCACCCACTCACCCACCCACCCACTCACCCACTCACCCACCACCACTCACCCACTCACCCACTCACCCACCCACCCACTCACTCACCCACTCACCCACCCACTCACTCACCCACTCACCCACTCACTCACTCACCCACCCACCCACTCACCCACTCACTCACCCACTCACCAACCCACTCACTCACCCACCCACTCACCCACTCACCCACCCACTCACTCACCCACCCACCCACTCACAAACCCACTCACCCACTCACCCACCCACCCACCCACCCACCCACTCACTCACCCACTCACCCACTTACCCACTCACCCACCCACTCACCCACCCACCCACTCATCCACCCACTCACCCACTCACCCACCCACCCACTCACTCACCCACTCACCCACCCACTCACTCACCCACTCACCCACTCACTCACTCACCCACCCACCCACCACTCACTCACCCACTCACCCCCACTCACTCACCCACCCACTCACCCACTCACTCCACCCACTCACTCCACCCACCCACCCACTCACAAACCCACCCACCCACTCACCCACCCACTCACCACCCACCCACTCACCCACTCACACCCACCCACTCACCCACTCACTCACCCACACCCACTCACTCACCCACCTCACCACCCACTCACTCACCCACTCACCCACTCACTCACTCACCCACTCACCTACTCACCCACTCACCTCACCCACCCACCCACTCACAAACCCACCCACCCACACCACCCACCACCCACACCACCCACTCCACCCACTCACGCACGCCACTCACCCACTCACCCACTCTCCCACCACCCACTCACCCCACTCACCCACCACTCACCACCCACTCACACCACCCACTCACTCACCCACTCACCACTCACCCACTCACTCACCCACTCACCCACTCACCCCCCCCTCACCCACTCAAACCCACCCACACCACTCACCACCCACTCACCCACCCACCACTCACCCACTCACCCACTCACCCACGCCCACTCACTCACCCACCCACCCACTCACAAACCCACCCACCCACTCACCCACCCACTCACCCACCC
>NW_027620693.1:12500-14000 GCF_964198595.1 Lampetra fluviatilis | reverse complement strand
CCCCGTGTCTCTCTCCCCGTGTCTCTCTCTCCCCCCGCGTCTCTCTCCCCGCGTCTCTCTCCCCGTGTCTCTCTCCCCGTGTCTCTCTCCCCGTGTCTCTCTCTCCCCGTGTCTCTCTCCCCGTGTCTCCCCGTGTCTCTCTCACCGTGTCTCTCTCCCCGTGTCTTTCTCCCCGTGTCTCTCTCTCACCCCGTGTCTCTCTCCCCTTGTCTCTCTGCCCGTGTCTCTCTCCCCGTGTCACTCTCCCCGTGTCACTCTCCCCGCGTGTCTCTCACCGTGTCTCTCTCTCCCCGTGTCTCCCCGTCTCTCTCTCCCCGTGTCTCTCTCCCCGTGTCTCTCTCTCACCCCGTGTCTCTCTCCCCGTGTCTCTCTCCCCGTGTCTCTCTCCCCGTGTCTCTCTCCCCGTGTCTCCCCGTGTTTCTCTCACCGTGTCTCTCTCACCGTGTCTCCCGTGTCTCTCTCCCCGCGTCTCTCTCTCCCCGTGTCTCACCGTGTCTCTCTCACCGTGTCTCCCCGTGTCTCTCTCCCCGTGTCTCTCTCCCCGTGTCTCTCTCCCCGTGTCTATCTCACCGTGTCTCTCTCCCCCCCCTCCTCTCGTAGACCCGGCACCGCGTCTGTACCAGGAGGTGTACCGCGTTGTGTGTGATCTGCCGCGTCCGCTGCTCCTGCTGGGCCCGCTCAGTCACCTCGTCAGAGACGAACTCACCAGCAGCCTCGCTCACCGTTACGCTCGCCTCACCCCGGGTACACCCACACACTCACTCACGCACTCGCACACACACTCACTCACTCACACACTCACTTACACACTCACTCACTCACACACTCACTCAGAGACACACACACTCACACACTCACTCACACACTCACACACTCACTCACACACTCACTCACTCACTCACACACTCACTCACACACTCACTCACACACTCACTCACTCACTCACTCACACACTCACTCACTCACTCACACACTCACTCACACACTCACTCACACACTCACTCACTCACACACTCACTCACACACTCACACACTCACTCACACACTCACTCACTCACTCACTCACTCACACACTCACTCACACACACACACACACACTCACACACTCACTCAGAGACACACACACTCACACACTCACTCACTTACACACTCACTCAGAGACACACTCACTCACACACTCACACACACACTCACCAGCAGCCTCGCTCACCGTTACGCTCGCCTCACCCCGGGTACACACACACTCACTCACTCACTTACACACTCACTCACTCACTTACACACTCACTCACACACTCACTCACTTACACACTCACTCAGAGACACACACACACTCACACACACACTCACCAGCAGCCTCGCTCACCGTTACGCTCGCCTCACCCCGGGTACCCTCACTCACACTCACACACACACTCACTCACTTACACACTCACTCACACACTCACTCAGAGACACACACACTCACACACTCACTCACTTACACACTCACTCACTCAC
>NW_027620692.1:0-39110 GCF_964198595.1 Lampetra fluviatilis | reverse complement strand
GTGTACAGGTGTGAGTGTGTGTGTGTACAGGTGAGTGTGTGTGTGAGTGTGTACAGGTGTGTGTGAGTGTGTACAGGTGTGTGTGTGTGTGTACAGGTGAGTGAGTGTGTGTACAGGTGAGTGTGTACAGGTGAGTGAGTGTGTGTACAGGTGAGTATGTGTACAGGTGAGTGAGTGTGTGTGTGTACAGGTGTGTGTACAGGTGTGTGTGTACAGGTGAGTGTGTGTGTACAGGTGAGTGTGTGTGTGTACAGGTGAGTGTGTGTGTACAGGTGTGTGTGTACAGGTGAGTGTGTGTACAGGTGAGTGTGTGTACAGGTGTGTGTGTGTACAGGTGTGTGTGTGTACAGGTGAGTGTGTGTACAGGTGAGTGTGTGTATAGGTGAGTGTGTGTGTGTACAGGTGTGTGTGTGTGTGTACAGGTGAGTGTGTGTGTACAGGTGTGTGTGTGTGTGTACAGGTGTGTGTGTGTACAGGTGTGTGTGTGTGTACAGGTGTGTGTGTGTACAGGTGTGTGTGTGTACAGGTGTGTGTGTGTACAGGTGTGTGTGTGTACAGGTGAGTGTGTGTGTACAGGTGTGTGTGTGTGTACAGGTGTGTGTGTACAGGTGAGTGTGTGTACAGGTGAGTGTGTGTGTACAGGTGAGTGTGTGTGTGTACAGGTGAGTGTGTGTGTGCAGGTGAGTGTGTACAGGTGAATGAGTGCGTGTGTACAGGTGAGTGTGTGTGTGCACAGGTGTGTGTGTACAGGTGAGTGTGTGTGTGCAGGTGAGTGTGTGTACAGGTGAGTGTGTGTACAGGTGAGTGTGTGTACAGGTGAGTGTGTGTCCAGGTGAGTGAGTGTGTGTACAGGTGAGTGTGTGTACAGGTGAGTGTGTACAGGTGAGTGTGTGTACAGGTGAGTGTGTACAGGTGAGTGAGTGTACAGGTGAGTGTGTGTACAGGTGAGTGAGTGTGTGTACAGGTGAGTGTGTGTACAGGTGAGTGTGTGTGTGTGTGTACAGGTGAGTGTGTACAGGTGAGTGTGTGTGTGTACAGGTGAGTGAGTGTGTGTACAGGTGAGTGTGTGTACAGGTGAGTGAGTGTGTGTACAGGTGAGTGTGTGTGTGTACAGGTGAGTGTGTGTGTGTACAGGTGTGTGTGTACAGGTGAGTGTGTGTGTGTACAGGTGAGTGTGTGTACAGGTGAGTGAGTGTGTGTACAGGTGAGTGTGTGTGTGTACAGGTGAGTGTGTGTACAGGTGAGTGTGTGTACAGGTGAGTGAGTGTGTGTACAGGTGAGTGTGTGTACAGGTGAGTGTGTGTACAGGTGAGTGTGTGTGTGTACAGGTGTGTGTGTGTACAGGTGAGTGTGTGTACAGGTGAGTGAGTGTGTGTACAGGTGAGTGTGTGTGTACAGGTGAGTGAGTGTGTGTACAGGTGAGTGTGTGTACAGGTGAGTGTGTGTACAGGTGAGTGAGTGTGTGTACAGGGGAGTGTGTGTACAGGTGAGTGTGTGTGTGTACAGGTGAGTGTGTGTGTGTACAGGTGAGTGTGTGTACAGGTGAGTGAGTGTGTGTACAGGTGTGTGTGTACAGGTGAGTGTGTGTGTGTGTACAGGTGAGTGTGTGTACAGGTGAGTGTGTGTACAGGTGAGTGTGTGTGTGTACAGGTGAGTGTGTGTGTGTACAGGTGAGTGTGTGTACAGGTGAGTGTGTGTACAGGTGAGTGAGTGTGTGTACAGGTGAGTGTGTGTACAGGTGAGTGTGTGTACAGGTGAGTGAGTGTGTGTACAGGTGAGTGTGTGTACAGGTGAGTGAGTGTGTGTACAGGGGAGTGTGTGTACAGGTGAGTGTGTGTACAGGTGAGTGAGTGTGTGTACAGGGGAGTGTGTGTACAGGTGAGTGTGTGTGTGTACAGGTGAGTGTGTGTGTACAGGTGAGTGAGTGTGTGTACAGGTGAGTGTGTGTACAGGTGAGTGTGTGTACAGGTGAGTGAGTGTGTGTACAGGTGAGTGTGTGTACAGGTGAGTGTGTGTGCAGGTGAGTGTGTGTGTGTACAGGTGTGTGTGTGTACAGGTGAGTGTGTGTACAGGTGAGTGAGTGTGTGTACAGGTGAGTGTGTGTACAGGTGAGTGAGTGTGTGTACAGGGGAGTGTGTGTACAGGTGAGTGTGTGTACAGGTGAGTGAGTGTGTGTACAGGGGAGTGTGTGTACAGGGGAGTGTGTGTACAGGTGAGTGTGTGTGTGTACAGGTGAGTGTGTGTGTACAGGTGAGTGAGTGTACAGGTGAGTGAGTGTACAGGTGAGTGTGTGTACAGGTGAGTGAGTGTGTGTACAGGGGAGTGTGTGTACAGGTGAGTGTGTGTGTGTACAGGTGAGTGTGTGTGTACAGGTGAGTGAGTGTGTGTGTACAGGTGAGTGTGTGTGTGTACAGGTGAGTGTGTGTGTGTACAGGTGAGTGTGTGTGTGTACAGGTGAGTGTGTGTGTGTACAGGTGTGTGTGTGTGTACAGGTGAGTGTGTGTGTACAGGTGAGTGAGTGTGTGTACAGGTGAGTGTGTGTACAGGTGAGTGTGTGTGTGTACAGGTGAGTGTGTGTGTGTACAGGTGTGTGTGTGTGTACAGGTGAGTGTGTGTGTACAGGTGAGTGTGTGTACAGGTGAGTGAGTGTGTGTACAGGTGAGTGAGTGTGTGTACAGGTGAGTGAGTGTGTGTACAGGTGCGTGTGTGTACAGGTGAGTGAGTGTGTGTACAGGGGAGTGTGTGTACAGGTGAGTGTGTGTGTGTACAGGTGAGTGTGTGTGTACAGGTGAGTGAGTGTGTGTGTACAGGTGAGTGTGTGTACAGGTGACTGTGTGTGTGTACAGGTGAGTGTGTGTGTGTACAGGTGTGTGTGTGTGTACAGGTGAGTGAGTGTGTGTGTACAGGTGAGTGTGTGTGTGTACAGGTGAGTGTGTGTGTGTACAGGTGTGTGTGTGTGTACAGGTGAGTGAGTGTGTGTACAGGTGAGTGTGTGTGTGTACAGGTGAGTGTGTGTACAGGTGTGTGTGTGTACAGGTGTGTGTGTGTGTGTACAGGTGAGTGAGTGTGTGTGTACAGGTGAGTGAGTGTGTGTACAGGTGTGTGTGTGTACAGGTGTGTGTACAGGTGTGTGTGTGTGTGTACAGGTGAGTGTGTGTGTACAGGTGAGTGTGTGTGTGTACAGGTGAGTGTGTGTACAGGTGTGTGTGTGTACAGGTGAGTGTGTGTGTGTACAGGTGAGTGTGTGTGTGTACAGGTGAGTGTGTGTACAGGTGAGTGAGTGTGTGTACAGGTGTGTGTGTACAGGTGAGTGTGTGTGTGTGTACAGGTGAGTGTGTGTACAGGTGAGTGTGTGTACAGGTGAGTGAGTGTGTGTACAGGTGTGTGTGTACAGGTGAGTGTGTGTGTGTGTGTACAGGTGAGTGTGTGTACAGGTGAGTGTGTGTACAGGTGAGTGAGTGTGTGTACAGGGGAGTGTGTGTACAGGTGAGTGAGTGTGTGTGTACAGGTGAGTGTGTGTACAGGTGACTGTGTGTGTGTACAGGTGTGAGTGTGTGTGTGTACAGGTGTGTGTGTGTGTACAGGTGAGTGAGTGTGTGTGTACAGGTGAGTGTGTGTGTGTACAGGTGAGTGTGTGTGTGTACAGGTGTGTGTGTGTGTACAGGTGAGTGAGTGTGTGTACAGGTGAGTGTGTGTGTGTACAGGTGTGTGTGTGTACAGGTGTGTGTGTGTGTGTACAGGTGTGTGTACAGGTGTGTGTGTGTGTGTACAGGTGAGTGTGTGTGTGTACAGGTGAGTGTGTGTACAGGTGAGTGTGTGTGTGTACAGGTGTGTGTGTGTACAGGTGAGTGTGTGTGCAGGTGAGTGTGTGTGTGTACAGGTGAGTGAGTGTGTGTACAGGTGAGTGTGTGTACAGGTGTGTGTGTGTACAGGTGTGTGTGTGTACAGGTGAGTGTGTGTACAGGTGAGTGTGTGTGTGTACAGGTGAAGTGTGTGTACAGGTGAGTGAGTGTGTGTACAGGTGTGTGTGTGTACAGGTGAGTGTGTGTGCAGGTGAGTGTGTGTGTGTACAGGTGAGTGTGTGTGTGTACAGGTGAGTATGTGTACAGGTGAGTGTGTGTACAGGTGACGTGTGGTGTGTACAGGTGAGTGTGTGTGTGTACAGGTGAGGTGTGTGTGTACAGGTGAGTGAGTGTGTGTACAGGTGAGTGAGTGTGTGTACAGGTGAGTGTGTGTGTACAGGTGAGTGAGTGAGTGTACAGGTGAGTGTGTGTACAGGTGAGTGAGTGTGTGTACAGGTGAGTGTGTGTACAGGTGTGTGTGTGTACAGGTGAGTGTGTGTGTACAGGTGTGTGTGTGTACAGGTGAGTGTGTGTGTGTACAGGTGAGTGTGTGTGTGTACAGGTGAGTGAGTGTGTACAGGTGAGTGTGTGTACAGGTGTGTGTGTGTGTACAGGTGAGTGTGTGTGTACAGGTGTGTGTGTGTACAGGTGTGTGTGTGTGTGTACAGGTGAGTGTGTGTACAGGTGAGTGTGTGTGTGTACAGGTGAGTGTGTGTACAGGTGAGTGTGTGTACAGGTGTGTGTGTGTGTGTACAGGTGAGTGTGTGTACAGGTGAGTGAGTGTGTGTCCAGGTGAGTGTGTGTACAGGTGAGTGAGTGTGTGTACAGGTGTGTGTGTACAGGTGAGTGTGTGTACAGGTGAGTGTGTGTGTGTACAGGTGAGTGTGTGTGTGTACAGGTGAGTGTGTGTACAGGTGAGTGAGTGTGTGTACAGGTGAGTGAGTGTGTGTACAGGTGAGTGTGTGTGCAGGTGTGTGTGTGTGTACAGGTGAGTGTGTGTACAGGTGAGTGTGTGTGTGCAGGTGAGTGAGTGTACAGGTGAGTGTGTGTACAGGTGAGTGTGTGTGTGTACAGGTGAGTGAGTGTGTGTACAGGTGAGTGTGTGTGTGTACAGGTGAGTGTGTGTGTGTACAGGTGAGTGTGTGTGTGTACAGGTGTGTGTGTGTACAGGTGAGTGTGTGTGTGTACAGGTGAGTGTGTGTACAGGTGTGTGTGTGTACAGGTGAGTGTGTGTACAGGTGTGTGTGTGTACAGGTGAGTGTGTGTACAGGTGTGTGTGTGTACAGGTGAGTGTGTGTACAGGTGAGTGTGTGTGTGTACAGGTGTGTGTGTGTACAGGTGAGTGTGTGTACAGGTGAGTGTGTGTACAGGTGTGTGTGTGTGTGTCCAGGTGAGTGTGTGTGTACAGGTGAGTGAGTGTGTACAGGTGAGTGTGTGTACAGGTGTGTGTGTGTACAGGTGAGTGTGTGTACAGGTGTGTGTGTGTACAGGTGAGTGTGTGTACAGGTGAGTGTGTGTACAGGTGAGTGTGTGTACAGGTGAGTGTGTGTGTGTACAGGTGAGTGAGTGAGTGTACAGGTGAGTGTGTGTGTGTACAGGTGAGTGTGTGTGTGTAGAGGTGTGTGTGAGAGTGTACAGGTGAGTGAGTGTGTGTACAGGTGAGTGTGTGTACAGGTGTGTGTGTACAGGTGAGTGTGTGTACAGGTGAGTGAGTGTGTGTACAGGTGGTGTGTGTGTGTGTGTGTACAGGTGAGTGTGTGTACAGGTGTGTGTGTGTACAGGTGAGTGTGTGTGTGTGTGTACAGGTGAGTGTGTGTGTGTGTGTACAGGTGAGTGTGTGTACAGGTGTGTGTGTGTACAGGTGAGTATGTGTACAGGTGTGTGTGTGTGTGTACAGGTGAGTGAGTGTGTGTGTGTACAGGTGTGTGTGTACAGGTGAGTGTGTGTGTACAGGTGAGTGAGTGTGTGTGTGTGTGTGTGTGTACAGGTGAGTGTGTGTGTACAGGTGAGTGTGTGTGTGTACAGGTGTGTGTGTGTACAGGTGTGTGTGTGCACAGGTGAGTGCGTGTGTACAGGTGAGTGTGTGTGTGTACAGGTGTGTGTGTGTACAGGTGAGTGTGTGTGTGTACAGGTGTGTGTGTGTACAGGTGAGTGTGTGTGTGTACAAGTGAGTGTGTGTACAGGTGAGTGTGTGTACAGGTGAGTGTGTGTACAGGTGAGTGTGTGTGTGTGCAGGTGAGTGAGTGTGTGTACAGGTGAGTGTGTGTGCAGGTGTGTGTGTGTGCAGGTGAGTGAGTGTGTGTGCAGGTGAGTGTGTGTGCAGGTGAGTGAGTGTGTGTACAGGTGAGTGTGTGTGCAGGTGTGTGTGTGTGCAGGTGAGTGTGTGTGTGCAGGTGAGTGTGTGTACAGGTGAGTGTGTGTGTGTACAGGGGAGTGAGTGTGTGTACAGGTGAGTGTGTGTACAGGTGAGTGTGTGTACAGGTGAGTGTGTGTGTGTACAGGTGAGTGTGTGTGTGTACAGGTGAGTGTGTGTGTGTACAGGTGAGTGTGTGTACAGGTGAGTGTGTGTACAGGTGAGTGTGTGTACAGGTGAGTGTGTGACCAGGTGTGTGTGTGTACAGGTGAGTGAGTGTGTGTACAGGTGAGTGTGTGTGTGTACAGGTGAGTGTGTGTGTGTACAGGTGTGTGTGTGTGTGCAGGTGAGTGAGCGTGTGTGTGTACAGGTGTGTGTACAGGTGAATGTGTGTGTACAGGTGTGTGTGTGTACAGGTGAGTGTGTGTGTGTATAGGTGAGTGAGTGTGTGTACAGGTGAGTGCGTGTGTGTGTACAGGTGAGTGTGTGTACAGGTGAGTGTACAGGTGAGTGTCCAGGTGAGTGTATCTACCTGTGATTCACACATGACTGAGGGGTTGAACCCAGGTGAGGCGAGGCTCCGTGCAGGGAGCTGCACCCAGGCCTTGGCTCCCACCTTGGCGGAGCCCAGGTGAGTGTGTGTACAGGTGAGTGTACAGGTGAGTGTGTGTACAGGTGAGTGTACAGGTGAGTGTATCTACCTGTGATTCACACATGAGCGAGGGCTGGATCCCAGTTGAGGCGAGGCTCCGTGCTGGGAGCTGCACCCAGGCCTTGGCTCCCACCTTGGCGGAGCCCAGGTGAGTGTGTGTACAGGTGTGTGTGTGTACAGGTGAGTGTACAGGTGAGTGTACAGGTGAGTGTACAGGTGAGTGAATCTACCTGTGATTCACACATGAGCGAGGGCTGGATCCCAGTTGAGGCGAGGCTCCGTGCTGGGAGCTGCACCCAGGCCTTGGCTCCCACCTTGGCGGAGCCCAGGTGAGTGTGTGTACAGGTGAGTGTGTGTGTACAGGTGAGTGTGTGTACAGGTGAGTGTACAGGTGAGTGTATCTACCTGTGATTCACACATGAGCGAAAGCTGGAACCCAGGTGAGGCGACGCTCCGTGCTGGGAGCTGCACCCAGGCCTTGGCTCCCACCTTGGCGGAGCCCAGGTGAGTGTGTGTACAGGTGAGTGTGTGTACAGGTGAGTGTACAGGTGAGTGTACAGGTGAGTGTATCTACCTGTGATTCACACATGAGCGAGGGCTGGAACCCAGGTGAGGCGACGCTCCGTGCTGGGAGCTGCACCCAGGCCTTGGCTCCCACCTTGGCGGAGCCCAGGTGAGTGTGTGTACAGGTGAGTGTACAGGTGAGTGTGTGTACAGGTGAGTGTACAGGTGAGTGTATTTACCTGTGATTCACACATGACTGAGGGGTTGAACCCAGGTGAGGCGACGCTCCGTGCTGGGAGCTGCACCCAGGCCTTGGCTCCCACCTTGGCGGAGCCCAGGTGAGTGTGTGTACAGGTGAGTGTGTGTACAGGTGAGTGTACAGGTGTGTGTACAGGTGAGTGTACAGGTGAGTGTATCTACCTGTGATTCACACATGAGCGAGGGCTGGAACCCAGGTGAGGCGACGCTCCGTGCTGGGAGCTGCACCCAGGCCTTGGCTCCCACCTTGGCGGAGCCGGTCAGATTCAGCGGCAGAGATCCACGGGGCAGCGAGTTCAACAACAACGTGGACACCAGCTGGTCGGGGAGAGGTAAGGGAGAGGTAAGGGAGAGGTAAGGGAGAGGTAAGGGAGAGGTGAGGGAGAGGTAAGGGAGAGGTAAGGGAGAGGTGAGGGAGAGGTGAGGGAGAGGTAAGGGAGAGGTAAGGGAGAGGTAAGGGAGAGGTGAGGGAGAGGTGAGGGAGAGGTAAGGGAGAGGTGAGGGAGAGGTAAGGGAGAGGTAAGGGAGAGGTGAGGGAGAGGTAAGGGAGAGGTAAGGGAGAGGTAAGGGAGAGGTAAGGGAGAGGTGAGGGAGAGGTGAGGGAGAGGTAAGGGAGAGGTGAGGGAGAGGTGAGGGAGAGATAAGGGAGAGGTGAGGGAGAGGTGAGGGAGAGGTGAGGGAGAGATAAGGGAGAGATAAGGGAGAGGTGAGGGAGAGGTGAGGGAGAGGTAAGGGAGAGGTGAGGGAGAGGTGAGGGAGAGGTGAGGGAGAGGTAAGGGAGAGGTAAGGGAGAGGTGAGGGAGAGGTGAGGGAGAGGTGAGGGAGAGATAAGGGAGAGGTAAGGGAGAGGTAAGGGAGAGGTGAGGGAGAGGTGAGGGAGAGGTAAGGGAGAGGTGAGGGAGAGGTGAGGGAGAGGTAAGGGAGAGGTGAGGGAGAGGTGAGGGAGAGATAAGGGAGAGATAAGGGAGAGGTGAGGGAGAGGTGAGGGAGAGGTGAGGGAGAGATAAGGGAGAGGTGAGGGAGAGGTGAGGGAGAGGTAAGGGAGAGGTGAGGGAGAGGTGAGGGAGAGGTGAGGGAGAGGTAAGGGAGAGGTAAGGGAGAGGTGAGGGAGAGGTGAGGGAGAGGTGAGGGAGAGATAAGGGAGAGGTGAGGGAGAGGTGAGGGAGAGGTGAGGGAGAGGTAAGGGAGAGGTAAGGGAGAGGTGAGGGAGAGGTGAGGGAGAGGTGAGGGAGAGGTGAGGGAGAGGTGAGGGAGAGGTGAGGGAGAGGTGAGGGAGAGGTAAGGGAGAGGTGAGGGAGAGGTGAGGGAGAGGTGAGGGAGAGGTGAGGGAGAGGTAAGGGAGAGGTGAGGGAGGGAGGGTGAGGGAGAGGTGAGGGAGAGGTGAGGGAGAGGTAAGGGAGAGTTTAATAGTGGGGTTGGTGGTGGTAGTGCAGTGTGTAGTGTAGCATGTAGTGTAGTAGTGTAGTGTGTAGGGTAGTGTACCACGTAGTCTACCACGTAGTCTACCACGTAGTCTACCATGTAGTCTACCACGTAGTCTACCATGTACCACACCTACCTGCTTGCCTGTCCACAGGATGTGCGGCTTGCGTATCGCTGGGGGCAGCAGCTGCAGCCGTTGAGCCTGTCTGTGTAGGCCAAGGTAGTCTACCACGTAGTCTACCACGTAGTCTACCATGTAGTCTACCATGTAGTCTACCGTGTAGTCTACCACGTAGTCTACCATGTACCACACCTACCTGTTTGCCTGTCCACAGGACGTGAGGTCTGCGTATCGCCGGGGGCAGCAGCTGCAGCCGTTGAGCCTGTCCGTGTAGGCCAAGGTAGTCTACCACGTAGTCTACCATGTAGTCTACCGTGTAGTCTACCACGTAGTCTACCACGTAGTCTACCATGTAGTGTAGCAGGTACCTGCTTGCCTGTCCACAGGATGTGTGGCTTGCGTATCGCCGGGGGCAGCAGCTGCAGCCGCTGAGCCTGTCCGTGTAGGCCCAGGTAGGACAGCCTGTGGTACTGCTCCCTCGTGAAGTAGGCCCCGCGGAGTGTCATGGCCGCCGCCGCCACCACGTGGTCCTGGATGAGGCCGGCCAGGGGGGGTGCCGTCCTGTAGAGGCACAGGCAAAGGTGGCCCAGGTAGCCTCTGGCAGGGCTGTAGGGGCAAGTGCTGAGACACAGGCAAAGTAGCCTCTGGCAGGGCTGTAGGGGCAAGTGCTGAGACACAGGCAAAGGTGGCCCAGGTAGCCTCTAGCAGGGCTGTAGGGCAAGGGTGCCCCCGGTAGCCTCTAGCAGGATTGCCGTCCTGTAGAGACACAGGCAAAGGTGGCCCAGGTAGCCTCTGGTAGGGCTGTAGGGGCAAGTGCTGAGACACAGGCAAAGGGGGCCCAGGTAGCCTCTGGCAGGGCTGTAGGGGCAAGTGCTGAGACACAGGCAAAGTAGCCTCTGGCAGGGCTGTAGGGGCAAGGGTTGTTAGTAGTATTCAGGAGACAAAGGCAAAGGTGGCCCAGGTAGCCTCTAGCAGGGCTGTAGGGGCAAGTGCTGAGACACAGGCAAAGGTGGCCCAGGTAGCCTCTGGCAGGGCTGTAGGGGCAAGTGCTGAGACACAGGCAAAGGTGGGCCAGGTAGCCTCTGGCAGGGCTGTAGGGGCAAGTGCTGAGACACAGGCAAAGGTGGGCCAGGTAGCCTCTGGCAAGAGTGTAGGGGCAAGTGCTGAAACACAGGCAAAGGTGGGCCAGGTAGCCTCTGGCAGGGCTGTAGGGGCAAGTGCTGAGACACAGGCAAAGTAGCCTCTGGCAGGGCTGTAGGGGCAAGTGCTGAGACACAGGCAAAGGTGGCCCAGGTAGCCTCTGGCAGGGCTGTAGGGGCAAGTGCTGAGACACAGGCAAAGGTGGGCCAGGTAGCCTCTGGCAGGGCTGTAGGGGCAAGTGCTGAGACACAGGCAAAGGTGGCCCAGGTAAGCCTCTGGCAGGGCTGTAGGGGCAAGTGCTGAGACACAGGCAAAGGTGGCCCAGGTAGCCTCTAGCAGGGCTGTAGGGCAAAGGTGGCCCAGGTAGCCTCTGGCAGGGCTGTAGGGGCAAGTGCTGAGACACAGGCAAAGGGGGCCCAGGTAGCCTCTAGCAGGGCTGTAGGGCAAAGGTGGCCCAGGTAGCCTCTGGCAGGGCTGTAGGGGCAAGTGCTGAGACACAGGCAAAGGTGGGCCAGGTAGCCTCTGGTAGGAGTGTAGGGCAAGTGCTGTTAGTAGTAGCGAGTAGAGACAGACAAAGTAGCCTCGAGCAGGGCTGTAGGGGCAAGTGCTGAGACACAGGCAAAGGGGGCCCAGGTAGCCTCTGGCAGGGCTGTAGGGGCAAGTGCTGAGACACAGGCAAAGTAGCCTCTGGCAGGGCTGTAGGGGCAAGGGTTGTTAGTAGTATTCAGGAGACAAAGGCAAAGGTGGCCCAGGTAGCCTCTGGCAGGGCTGTAGGGGCAAGTGCTGAGACACAGGCAAAGGGGGCCCAGGTAGCCTCTGGCAGGGCTGTAGGGGCAAGTGCTGAGACACAGGCAAAGTAGCCTCTGGCAGGGCTGTAGGGGCAAGGGTTGTTAGTAGTATTCAGGAGACAAAGGCAAAGGTGGCCCAGGTAGCCTCTGGCAGGGCTGTAGGGGCAAGTGCTGAGACACAGGCAAAGGTGGCCCAGGTAGCCTCTGGCAGGGCTGTAGGGGCAAGTGCTGAGACACAGGCAAAGTAGCCTCTGGCAGGGCTGTAGGGGCAAGTGCTGAGACACAGGCAAAGGTGGCCCAGGTAGCCTCTGGCAGGGCTGTAGGGGCAAGTGTTGAGACACAGGCAAAGTAGCCTCTGGCAGGGCTGTAGGGGCAAGGGTTGTTAGTAGTATTCAGGAGACAAAGGCAAAGGTGGCCCAGGTAGCCTCTGGCAGGGCTGTAGGGCCAAGTGCTGAGACACAGGCAAAGGTGGCCCAGGTAGCCTCTGGCAGGGCTGTAGGGGCAAGTGCTGAGACACAGGCAAAGTAGCCTCTGGCAGGGCTGTAGGGGCAAGGGTTGTTAGTAGTATTCAGGAGACACAGGCAAAGGTAGCCCAGGTAGCCTCTGGCAGGGCTGTAGGGGCAAGTGCTGAGACACAGGCAAAGTAGCCTCGAGCAGGGCTGTAGGGGCAAGGGTTGAGACACAGGCAAAGGTGGCCCAGGTAGCCTCTAGCAGGGCTGTAGGGCAAGGGTGCCCCAGGTAGCCTCTAGCAGGATTTCCGTCCTGTAGAGACACAGGCAAAGGTGGCCCAGGTAGCCTCTGGCAGGGCTGTAGGGGCAAGTGCTGAGACACAGGCAAAGGTGGCCCAGGTAGCCTCTGGCAGGGCTGTAGGGGCAAGTGCTGAGACACAGGCAAAGGTGGGCCAGGTAGCCTCTGGCAGGGCTGTAGGGGCAAGTGCTGAGACACAGGCAAAGGTGGGCCAGGTAGCCTCTGGCAGGAGTGTAGGGGCAAGTGCTGAGACACAGGCAAAGGTGGGCCAGGTAGCCTCTGGCAGGGCTGTAGGGGCAAGTGCTGAGACACAGGCAAAGGTGGCCCAGGTAGCCTCTGGCAGGAGTGTAGGGGCAAGTGCTGAGACACAGGTAAAGGTGGCCCAGGTAGCCTCTGGCAGGGCTGTAGGGGCAAGTGTTGTTAGTTTGTAGCGAGTAGACACAGACAAAGATCCCCCAGGTAGCCTCTAGCAGGGCTGTAGGGGCAAGGGTTGTTAGTAGTAGCCAGGAGACACAGACAAAGATCCCCCAGGTAGCCTCTAGCAAGGCTGTAGGGGCAAGTGTTGAGACACAGGCAAAGGTGCCCCAGGTAGCCTCTGGCAGGAGTGCAGGGCAAGTGCTGAGACACAGACAAAGGTCCCCCAGGCAGAACCCACCCAACCCTCGCCACCGACCCACCCCCTCACCACCCACCCCACCCTCACCACCCACTCACCCACCCCCCCTCATCCACCCACAACAACCCTCACCACCCACCCCCCTCACCACCCATCCCCCTCACCACCCACAACCCTCACCACCCCCCTCACCCACCCACTCACCCACCCACCCACCCACTCACTCACCCACTCACCCACCCACTCACTCACCCACTCACCCACCCACTCACTCACTCACCCGCCCACCCACCCGCCCACCCACCCACCCGCTCACACACCCACCCACCCACCCACCCACCCACTCACTCACCCACTCACCCACCCACCCACTCACTCACTCACTCACTCACCCACCCACCCACCCATCCACCCACCCACCCACCCACCCACCCACCCATCCACCCACCCACCCACTCACTCACCCACCCACCCACCCACCCACTCACCCACCCACCCACTCACTCACTCACTCACCCACTCACCCACCCACTCACCCACCCACCCACTCACTCACCCACCCACCCACCCGCTCACTCACCCACCCACCCACCCGCTCACACACCCACCCACCCACTCACCCACCCACTCACCCACCCACCCACTCACCCACCCACTCACCCACCCACCCACTCCTCACCCACCCACACACCCACCCACCCACTCACCCACCCACCCACCCACTCACCCACCCACCCACCCACTCACCCACCCACCCACCCACCCACCCACTCACCCACCCACCCACCCACCCACCCACTCACCCACTCACTCACTCACCCACCCACTCACCCACCCACTCCCCCACCCACCCACTCACCCACTCACCCACTCACCCACGCACCCACCCACCCACTCACCCACCCACCCACTCACCCACCCACCCACTCACCCACCCACCCACTCACCCACTCACCCACCCACCCACCCACCCACCCACTCACCCACTCACCCACCCACTCACCCACCCACTCCCCCACCCACCCACTCACCCACTCACCCACCCACCCACTCACCCACCCACCCACTCACCCACTCACCCACCCACCCACTCACCCACCCACCCACCCACTCACCCACCCACCCACTCACCCACCCACCCACCTTGGGCACCAGGTACTGTGTGTGAGTCGCGGCGAGCCCCATCGCTTCGGCCCGTGCCACTTCTCCCTGTGGGAAGTGTGCGTTCATCTCGTCCCCGTCAAAGTCGGCGTTGTAGGCCTTGCACGACGCGTAGTGGAGACGCAGGACACGTTCGCCAGGCAACACCCGGGCTACGTGAGCCTGCATGGAAGGCCGGTGCAGCGTGGGCTGGCGGTTCAGGAGAAGAACGTCTCCGTTACGAAGGTGACGCAGCACCTGATGGGTGGTGAGGGTGGGATAGGAGAGGGAGAGAGGGCAGATTCACTCAGCTACTGACTTACTCAGCCACTCAGTCGCTCAGCTACTCACTCAGACACTCACACACTCACTCAGCCACTCACTCAGACACTCACACACTCAGCCACTCACTCAGACACTCACACACTCAGCCACTCACTCAGACACTCACACACTCAGTCACTCACTCAGACACTCACACACTCAGCCACTCACTCACTCAGCCACTGACTAACTCAGCTACTCTCTCACTCACTCAGCCACCCACCCACCCACCCACCCACTCACCCACCCACTCGTCCACCCACCCACCAACCCACCCACTCACTCACTCACTCACCCATCCAGTCATCCACTCAGCCACCCACCCACCCACTGACCCACCCACCCACCAACCAACTCACAATTTTACTTGAATTATTCATCATGGCACTGTTGGCACCACCACCACCACCACCACCACCGCCACCACCGCCCCCCACCGGCGTGAGCAACCTCTGCGCCACCCACCCACCCACCCACTCACCCACCCACCCACCCACCCACCCACTCACTCACCCACCCACCCACCCACTCACCCACCCACCAACCAACTCACAATTTTACTTGAATTATTCATCATGGCACTGTTGGCACCACCACCACCACCACCGCCGCCGCCGCCACCGCCGCCCACCGGCGTGAGCAACCTCTGCGCCACCCACCCACCCACCCACTCACTCACCCACCCACCCACCCACCCACACACCCACCCACCCACCCACACACCCACCCACTCACCCACACACCCACCCACTCACTCACCCACCCACCCACCCACTCACCCACCCACTCACTCACTCACCCACCCACCCACTCACCCACTCACTCACCCACCCACCCACCCACTCACTCACCCACCCACCCACCCACTCACTCACCCACCCACCCACCCACCCACTCACCCACCCACCAACCAACTCACAATTTTACTTGAATTATTCATCATGGCACTGTTGGCACCACCACCACCACCACCACCACCACCACCACCACCGCCACCACCGCCCCCCACCGGCGTGAGCAACCTCTGCGCCACCCACCCACCCACCCACCCACTCACTCACCCACCCACCCACCCACTCACCCACCCACCAACCAACTCACAATTTTACTTGAATTATTCATCATGGCACTGTTGGCACCACCACCACCACCGCCACCACCGCCGCCACCGCCGCCCACCGGCGTGAGCAACCTCTGCGCCACCCACCCACCCACCCACCCACCCACTCACTCACCCACCCACCCACCCACTCACTCACCCACCCACCCACCCACTCACCCACCCACCCACCCACCCACCCACTCACTCACCCACCCACCCACCCACCCACTCACCCACCCACCCACCCACTCACCCACCCACCAACCAACTCACAATTTTACTTGAATTATTCATCATGGCACTGTTGGCACCACCACCACCACCGCCACCGCCACCACCACCACCACCACCACCACCGCCGCCCACCGGCGTGAGCAACCTCTGCGCCACCGCTCGCCGCTGAGTCGCGTCGCTGGCGCTGAGCTCTGTGCGAGCCCCGTCCTCCGAAACGACGGCCACCGCCCCGGGGTGGAGCGCCGGCCCGTTGAGGACGCAGCGACGGAGAGACGCCACGTTCCACGGGGTGACACGCTCGGGGTACGTCAGCTTCTGGGCAAACACCTGGGGGGGTGGGTGAGTAAGTGAGTGACTGACTGGCTGAGTGACTGACTGAGTGACTGACTGAGTGACTGACTGACTGAGTGAGTGACTGACTGAGTGAGTGAGTGGGTGAGTAGGTGAGTAAGTGAGTGAGTGACTAACTGACTGAGTGACTGACTGACTGAGTGAGTGACTGACTGAGTGAGTGAGTGGGTGAGTGAGAGACGCCACGTTCCACGGGGTGACACGCTCAGGGTACGTCAGCTTCTGGGCAAACACCTGGGAGGGTGGGTGAGTAAGTGAGTGACTGACTGAGTGACTGACTGAGTGAGTGAGTGACTGACTAACTGGCTGAGTGACTGACTGAGTGACTGACTGACTGACTAAGTGACTGACTGACTGAGTGAGTGACTGACTGAGTGAGTGAGTGGGTGAGTAGGTGAGTGAGTGAGTGACTAACTGACTGAGTGACTGACTGAGTGACTGACTGACTGAGTGAGTGGGTGGGTGAGTGAGAGACGCCACATTCCACGGGGTGACTCGCTCGGGGTACGTCAGCTTCTGGGCAAACACCTGGGGGGTGGGTGAGTAAGTGAGTGACTGACTGAGTGAGTGACTGACTGACTAGCTGGCTGAGTGACTGACTGAGTGACTGACTGACTGACTGACTGAGTGAGTGAGTGAGTGAGTGGGTGAGTGGGTGAGTGAGTGAGAGACGCCACATTCCACGGGGTGACTCGCTCGGGGTACGTCAGCTTCTGGGCAAACACCTGGGGGGGTGGGTGAGTAAGTGAGTGACTGACTGACTGAGTGACTGACTGACTGAGTGACTGACTGACTGAGTGGGTGAGTAGGTGAGTAAGTGAGTGACTGACTGACTGACTGACTAACTGGCTGAGTGACTGACTGAGTGACTGACTGACTTACTGAGTGACTGACTGACTGAGTGACTGAGTGACTGAGTGAGTGACTGGCTGACTGACTGAGTGACTGACTGACTGAGTGACTGACTGAGTGACTGAGTGACTGAGTGAGTGACTGGCTGACTGACTGAGTGACTGACTGACTGACTGAGTGACTGACTGACTAAGTGACTGAGTAAGTAACTGACTGACTGACTGGGTGACTGACTGACTGAGTGAATGACTGACTGACTGAGTGACTGAGTGACTGACTGAGTGACTGACTGAGTGCCTGACTGGCTGAGTGACTGACTGAGTGAGTGACTGAGTGACTGACTGAGTGACTAACTGACTGACTAACTAACTGACTGACTGACTGACTAACTGATGTTACCATGGGAACTCCGATCTCGTGCGTGCCGATGAACATGTCCGGGCAGATGACGGAGCGAGCCGCAAAGTCGACCCGCTTGCCCATCATGTGCTTCCTGAACAAGCCCTCCTTCTTCTCCAGAAGCTGAGACACAGAGACACGGGGAGAGAGACACGGGGAGAGAGACACGGAGAGAGAGAGACACGGGGAGAGAGAGAGACACGGTGAGAGAGACACGGGGAGAGAGAGACACGGTGAGAGACACGGTGAGAGAGAGAGACACGCTTGCCCATCATGTGCTTCCTGAACAAGCCCTCCTTCTCCAGAAGCTGAGACAAGGAGAGAGAGACACGGGGAGAGAGAGACACAGTGAGAGAGAGAGACACGGGGAGAGAGACACACGGGGAGAGAGAGAGACACGGTGAGAGAGACACGGGGAGAGAGACACGGGGAGAAAGACACGGTGAGAGAGAGAGACACGCTTGCCCATCATGTGCTTCCTGAACAAGCCCTCCTTCTTCTCCAGAAGCTGAGACACAGAGACACGGGGAGAGAGACACGGGGAGAGAGACACGGTGAGAGAGACACGGTGAGAGAGACACGGTGAGAGAGACACGGTGAGAGAGAGAGACACGCTTGCCCATCATATGCTTCCTGAACAAGCCCTCCTTCTTCTCCAGAAGCTGAGACACAGAGACACGGGGAGCGAGACACGGGGAGAGAGACACGGTGAGAGAGACACGGTGAGAGAGACACGGTGAGAGAGACACGGTGAGAGAGAGACACGGTGAGAGAGAGAGACACGCTTGCCCATCATGTGCTTCCTGAACAAGCCCTCCTTCTTCTCCAGAAGCTGAGACACAGAGACACGGGGAGAGAGACACGGGGAGAGACACGGGGAGAGAGAGAGACACGGTGAGAGAGAGACGGTGAGAGAGACACGGGGAGAGAGACACGGGGTGAGAGACACGGGGAGAGAGACACGGGGAGAGAGAGACACGGGGAGAGAGAGAGACACGGTGAGAGAGAGACGGTGAGAGAGACACGGGGAGAGAGACACGGGGTGAGAGACACGGGGAGAGAGACACGGGGAGAGAGAGACACGGGGAGAGAGAGAGACACGGTGAGAGAGACACGGGGAGAGAGACACGGGGAGAGAGACACGGGGAGAGAGAGAGACACGGGGAGAGAGACACGGAGAGAGAGACACGGAGAGAGAGACACGGGGAGAGAGAGACACGGGGAGAGAGAGAGACACGGTGAGAGAGACACGGGGAGAGAGACACGGGGAGAGAGACACGGGGAGAGAGACACGGGGAGAGAGAGAGACACGGGGAGAGAGACACGGTGAGAGAGAGAGACACGGTGAGAGAGAGAGACACGGTGAGAGAGACACGGTGAGAGAGAGACACGGTGAAAGAGAGAGACACGGTGAGAGAGACACGGTGAGAGAGAGACACGGTGAGAGAGAGACACGGTGAGAGAGAGAGACGGTGAGAGAGACACGGTGAGAGAGACACGGTGAGAGAGAGACACGGTGAAAGAGAGAGACACGGTGAGAGAGACACGGGGAGAGAGAGACACAGTGAGAGAGAGAGACACGGGGAGAGAGACACGGGGAGAGAGAGACACAGTGAGAGAGAGAGACACGGTGAGAGAGAGACACGGTGAGAGAGAGAGACACGGTGAGAGAGAGAGACACGGTGAGAGAGACACGGGGAGAGAGAGACACGGTGAGAGAGAGACGGTGAGAGACACGGTGAGAGAGACACGGGGAGAGAGACACGGAGAGAGAGACACGGGGAGAGAGACACGGGGAGAGAGACATGGTGAGAGAGACACGGTGAGAGAGACACGGGGAGAGAGACACGGTGAGAGAGACACGGGGAGAGAGACACGGAGAGAGAGACACGGGGAGAGAGACACGGGGAGAGAGACACAGTGAGAGAGAGAGACACGGGGAGAGAGACACGGTGAGAGAGAGACGGTGAGAGACACGGGGAGAGAGACACGGGGAGAGAGACACGGAGAGAGAGACACGGGGAGAGAGACACGGGGAGAGAGAGACACAGTGAGAGAGAGAGACACGGGGAGAGAGACACGGAGAGAGAGACACGGTGAGAGACACGGTGAGAGAGACACGGTGAGAGAGACACGGTGAGAAAGAGACACGGTGAGAGAGACACGGTGAGAGAGACACGGTGAGAGAGACACGGTGAGAGAGAGACACGGTGAGAGAGACACGGAGAGAGAGAGACACGGAGAGAGAGACACGGGGAGAGAGAGACACAGTGAGAGAGAGAGACACGGGGAGAGAGACACGGTGAGAGAGAGAGACACGCTTGCCCATCATGTGCTTCCTGAACAAGCCCTCCTTCTTCTCCAGAAGCTGAGACACAGAGACACGGGGAGAGAGACACGGGAAGAGAGACACGGGGAGAGAGACACGGAGAGAGAGAGACACGGGGAGAGAGAGAGACACGGTGAGAGAGACACGGGGAGAGAGACACGGGGAGAGAGACACGGGGAGAGAGAGAGACACGGGGAGAGAGACACGGAGAGAGAGACACGGAGAGAGAGACACGGGGAGAGAGAGACACGGGGAGAGAGAGAGACACGGTGAGAGAGACACGGGGAGAGAGACACGGGGAGAGAGACACGGGGAGAGAGACACGGGGAGAGAGAGAGACACGGGGAGAGAGACACGGTGAGAGAGAGAGACACAGTGAGAGAGAGAGACACGGTGAGAGAGACACGGTGAGAGAGAGACACGGTGAGAGAGAGAGACACGCTTGCCCATCATGTGCTTCCTGAACAAGCCCTCCTTCTTCTCCAGAAGCTGAGACAAGGAGAGAGAGACACGGTGAGAGAGACACGGTGAGACACGGTGAGAGAGAGACACGGGGAGAGAGAGAGAGAGACACGGTGAGAGAGACACGGTGAGAGAGAGACACGGTGAGAGAGAAAGACACGGTGAGAGAGAGAGAGAGACACGGGGAGAGAGAGAGAGAGACACGGGGAGAGAGACACGGTGAGAGAGATACGGGGAGAGAGAGAGACACGGTGAGAGAGACACGGGGAGAGAGACACGGGGAGAGAGAGAGACACGGTGAGAGAGAGAGAGACACGGGGAGAGAGAGAGACACGGTGAGAGAGACACGGGGAGAGAGACACGGGGAGAGAGACACGGGGAGAGAGACACGGGGAGAGAGAGAGACACGGGGAGAGAGACACGGTGAGAGAGAGAGACACAGTGAGAGAGAGAGACACGGTGAGAGAGACACGGTGAGAGAGAGACACGGTGAGAGAGAGAGACACGCTTGCCCATCATGTGCTTCCTGAACAAGCCCTCCTTCTTCTCCAGAAGCTGAGACAAGGAGAGAGAGACACGGTGAGACACGGTGAGACACGGTGAGAGAGAGACACGGGGAGAGAGAGAGAGAGACACGGTGAGAGAGACACGGTGAGAGAGAGACACGGTGAGAGAGAAAGACACGGTGAGAGAGAGAGAGAGACACGGGGAGAGAGAGAGAGAGACACGGTGAGAGAGACACGGTGAGACACGGTGAGAGAGAGACACGGGGAGAGAGACACGGTGAGAGAGAGACACGGTGAGAGAGAAAGACACGGTGAGAGAGAGAGAGAGACACGGGGAGAGAGAGAGAGAGACACGGTGAGAGAGACACGGGGAGAGAGACACGGTGAGAGAGACACGGTGAGAGAGAGAGACACGGTGAGAGAGAGAGAGACACGGGGAGAGAGACACGGTGAGAGAGATACGGGGAGAGAGAGAGACACGGTGAGAGAGACACGGGGAGAGAGACACGGGGAGAGAGAGAGACACGGTGAGAGAGAGAGAGACACGGGGAGAGAGACACGGTGAGAGAGATACAGGGAGAGAGAGAGACACGGTGAGAGAGACACGGGGAGAGAGACACGGGGAGAGAGACACGGGGAGAGAGAGAGACACGGGGTGAGAGGGAGAGAGACACGGGGAGAGAGAGAGAGAGACACGGTGAGAGAGACACGGGGAGAGAGAGAGACACGGTGAGAGAGAGAGAGAGACACGGTGAGAGAGATACGGGGAGAGAGAGAGACACGGTGAGAGAGACACGGGGAGAGAGACACGGGGAGAGAGACACGGGGAGAGAGAGAGACACGGGGTGAGAGGGAGAGAGACACGGGGAGAGAGACACGTTGATTGAGACACGGTGAGAGAGACACGGGGTGAGAGACACGGGGAGAGAGACACGGGGAGAGAGACACGGTGAGAGAGAGAGACACGGTGAGACACGGGGAGAGGGTGAGTGAGTGAGTGAGTGAGCGAGTGACTGACTGAGTGACTGACTGACTGAGTGACTGACTGACTGAGTGACTGAGTGAGTGAGTGACTGAGTGAGTGACTGAGTGAGTGACCGAGTGACTGAGTGAGTGAGTGAGTGACTGAGTGAGTGACTGAGTGAGTGAGTGACTGAGTGAGTGAGTGAGTGACTGAGTGAGTGACTGAGTGACTGAGTGAGTGACTGAGTGACTGAGCGAGCGAGTGACTGAGCGAGTGACTGAGTGAGTGACTGACTGAGTAACTGACTGAGCGAGTGACTGACTGAGTAACTGAACGAGTGACTGACTGAGTGAGCGAGCGAGTGAGCGACTGACTGACTGAGCGAGCGAGTGATTGTCCACCTGTTTGACGCCAGGGTGCTTGTCTGTGAGCGTGCGGCCCAGCTCGCTGTCGAACGACACGTTGACCAGCAGCTGGAGTCGCCCCCAGGCTGAGTGAGTGACTGAGCGAGTGAGTGACTGAGTGAGTGACTGAGTGAGTGAGTGAGTGACTGAGTTAGTGAATGAGCGAGCGAGCGAGCGAGTGAGTGAGTGAGCGACTGAGCGACTGACTGAGCGACTGAGCGAGCGACTGAGCGAGCGACTGAGCGAGCGAGCGAGCGACTGAGCGAGCGATTGTCCACCTGCTTGACCCCAGGGTGCTTGTCTGTGAGCGTGCGGTCCAGCTCGCTGTCGAACGACACGTTGACCAGTAGCTGGAGTCGCCCCCAGGCTGAGTGAGTGACTGAGCGAGTGACTGAGTGAGTGAGCGAGTTCGTGACTGAGCGAGCGAGCGAGCGAGCGAGTGACTGACTGAGTGAGCGAGCGACTGAGTGAGCGACTGAGTGAGTGAGCGAGCGAGTGACTGACTGACTGAGTGAGTGAGCGAGTGACTGAGCGAGTGAGCGAGCGAGTGACTGAGCGACTGACTGAGCGAGCGAGTGACTGAGCGAGTGAGCGAGCGAGTGACTGAGCGACTGACTGAGCGACTGAGCGAGCGAGCGAGCGATTGTCCACCTGTTTGACGCCAGGGTGCTTGTCTGTGAGCGTGCGGTCCAGCTCGCTGTCGAACGACACGTTGACCAGCAGCTGGAGTCGTCCCCAGGCCGAGTGCAGCTTGGAGGCCAGGTCCGGGCCGGGAATGGCGGCCAGGAACGCTCGATCAGCCCCATCGTCGTCGTCGTCAGCAGCATCAACAACAGCTGGGATGGAGCGCTGTAGGCAGGCAGGCAGTCAGTCACTCAGTCAGTCACTCAGTCAGTCACTCAGTCAGTCAGTCACTCACTCAGTCACTCGCTCGCTCACTCGATCAGCCCCATCGTCGTCGTCGTCAGCAGCGTCAACAACGGCTGGGATGGAGCGCTGTAGGCAGTCACTCAGTCAGTCACTCAGTCAGTCACTCAGTCAGTCACTCAGTCAGTCAGTCACTCGCTCGCTCAGTCAGTCACTCGCTCGCTCGCTCAGTCACTCGCTCACTCGATCAGCCCCATCGTCGTCGTCGTCAGCAGCGTCAACAACAGCTGGGATGGAGCGCTGTAGGCAGGCAGGCAGTCAGTCACTCAGTCAGTCACTCAGTCAGTCACTCAGTCAGTCAGTCACTCGCTCACTCAGTCAGTCACTCGCTCGCTCGCTCAGTCACTCGCTCACTCGATCAGCCCCATCGTCGTCGTCGTCGCCAGCAGAGTCAACAACGACTGGGATGGAGCGCTGTAGGCAGTCACTCAGTTAGTCACTCAGTCAGTCACTCAGTCAGTCACTCAGTCAGTCACTCAGTCACTCACTCAGCCACTCAGCCACTCGCTCACTCACTCAGTCACTCACTCGCTCAGTCACTCGCTCGCTCACTCGCTCACTCAGTCACTCGCTCGCTCACTCGCTCGCTCAGTCACTCGCTCGCTCAGTCACTCGCTCGCTCAGTCACTCGCTCAGTCACTCGCTCGCTCAGTCACTCGCTCAGTCACTCGCTCGCTCAGTCACTCGCTCGCTCACCCACCCACTCACTCACTCACTCACCCACCCACTCACTCACCCACTCACTCGCCCACTCACTCAGTCACTCGCTCACTCACCCACCCACCCACCCACCCACCCACTCACCCACCCACTCACCCACCCACCCACTCACTCACCCACCCACCCACTCACCCAACCACCCACTCACCCACCCACCCACCCACTCACTCACCCACCCACCCACTCACTCACTCACCCACCCACCCACCAACTCACCCACCCACCCACTCACCCACCCACCCACCCACCCACCCACTCACCCACCCACCCACCCACTCACCCAACCACCCACTCACCCACCCACTCACTCACTCACTCACCCACCCACTCACCTCATCGCCGGTGAGCGTGGTGGTGAGCGTGGCGGTGAGGTGTGGCTTGCTAGCGGTGAGCGACAGGATGCGTGTGATGGTGCACGCCCCTTACCCACTCGCTCACCCACCCACTCACCCACCCACTCACCCACTCACTCACTCAGTCACCCACTCACCCACTCACTCACCCACTCACCTCTTCGCCGGTGAGCGTGGCGGTGAGGTGTGGCTTGCTAGCGGTGAGCGACAGGATGCGTGTGATGGTGCACGCCCATCACCCACTCACTCACCCACCCACTCACCCACCCACTCACCCACTCACTCACTCAGTCACCCACTCACCCACTCACCCACCCACTCACCTCTTCGCCGGTGAGCGTGGCGGTGAGGTGTGGCTTGCTAGCGGTGAGCGACAGGATGCGTGTGATGGTGCAGGCCGCCTTGATCACCGCCTGGAGATTTGCCGTCTGCCCGTTCATGAACACCTTGTCACCCATCTTGTTCATGGGGCGGAACCTGGACAACACACGTACGCTAGCTCACTCACCAGCTCACTCACCAGCTCGCTCACCACATCGCTCACCAGCTCACTCACCAGCTCACTCACCAGCTCACTCACCAGCTCACTCACCAGCTCACTCACCAGCTCACTCACCAGCTCACTCACCAGCTCGCTCACCAGCTCGCTCACCAGCTCACTCACCAGCTCACTCACTCACCAGCTCACTCACTCACCAGCTCACTCACTCACTCATCAGCTCGCTCACTCACCAGCTCACTCACTCACTCACCAGCTCACTCACTCACCAGCTCACTCACTCACCAGCTCACTCACTCACCAGCTCACTCACTCACTCACCAGCTCACTCACTCACCAGCTCACTCACTCACTCACCAGCTCACTCACTCACCAGCTCGCTCACTCACTCACCAGCTCGCTCACCAGCTCACTCACCAGCTCACTCACTCACTCACCAGCTCACTCACCAGCTCGCTCACCAGCTCACCAGCTCACTCACCAGCTCGCTCACCAGCTCACTCACTCACCAGCTCACTCACTCACCAGCTCACTCACTCACCAGCTCACTCACTCACCAGCTCACTCACCAGCTCGCTCACCAGCTCACTCACCAGCTCACTCACTCACCAGCTCACTCACTCACCAGCTCACTCACTCACTCATCAGCTCGCTCACTCACCAGCTCACTCACTCACTCACCAGCTCACTCACTCACCAGCTCACTCACTCACCAGCTCACTCACTCACCAGCTCACTCACTCACTCACCAGCTCACTCACTCACCAGCTCACTCACTCACTCACCAGCTCACTCACTCACCAGCTCGCTCACTCACTCACCAGCTCGCTCACCAGCTCACTCACCAGCTCACTCACTCACTCACCAGCTCACTCACCAGCTCGCTCACCAGCTCACCAGCTCACTCACCAGCTCGCTCACCAGCTCACTCACTCACCAGCTCACTCACTCACCAGCTCACTCACTCACCAGCTCAC
This sequence comes from Lampetra fluviatilis, assembly GCF_964198595.1. Classification (NCBI taxonomy): domain Eukaryota; kingdom Metazoa; phylum Chordata; class Hyperoartia; order Petromyzontiformes; family Petromyzontidae; genus Lampetra; species Lampetra fluviatilis. The sequence continues at coordinate 14,124 of NW_027620692.1, read as the reverse complement.
TCACTCACCAGCTCACTCACCAGCTCGCTCACCAGCTCACTCACCAGCTCACTCACTCACCAGCTCACTCACTCACCAGCTCACTCACCAGCTCGCTCACCAGCTCACTCACCAGCTCACTCACCAGCTCACTCACCAGCTCACTCACCACATCGCTCACCAGCTCACTCACCAGCGCACTCACCAGCGCGCTCACCAGCTCGCTCACCAGCTCACTCACCAGCTCACTCACCAGCTCACTCACCAGCTCACTCACCACATCGCTCACCAGCTCACTCACCAGCTCACTCACCACATCGCTCACCAGCTCACTCACCAGCTCACTCACTCACCAGCTCACTCACTCACCAGCTCGCTCACCAGCTCACTCACCAGCTCACTCACCAGCTCACTCACCAGCTCACTCACCACATCGCTCACCAGCTCACTCACCAGCTCACTCACCAGCTCGCTCACCACATCGCTCACCAGCTCACTCACCAGCTCACTCACCAGCTCACTCACCAGCTCGCTCACCAGCTCACTCACCAGCTCGCTCACCAGCTCGCTCACCAGCTCACTCACCAGCTCACTCACCAGCTCGCTCACCAGCTCGCTCACCAGCTCACTCACCAGCTCACTCACCAGCTCGCTCACCAGCTCACTCACCAGCTCACTCACTCACCAGCTCACTCACTCACCAGCTCACTCACCAGCTCGCTCACCAGCTCACTCACCAGCTCGCTCACCAGCTCACTCACCAGCTCGCTCACCAGCTCACTCACCACATCACTCACTCACTCACCAGCTCGCTCACTCACTCACCAGCTCACTCACCAGCTCACTCACCAGCTCACTCACTCACCAGCTCACTCACTCACCAGCTCACTCACCAGCTCGCTCACCAGCTCACTCACCAGCTCGCTCACCAGCTCACTCACCAGCTCGCTCACCAGCTCACTCACCACATCGCTCACTCACTCACCAGCGCACTCACCAGCTCACTCACCAGCTCACTCACCAGCTCACTCACCAGCTCGCTCACCAGCTCACTCACCAGCTCGCTCACCAGCTCACTCACCACATCGCTCACCAGCTCGCTCACCAGCTCACTCACCAGCTCACTCACCAGCTCACTCACTCACCAGCTCACTCACTCACCAGCTCACTCACTCACCAGCTCACTCACCAGCTCGCTCACCAGCTCACTCACCAGCTCGCTCACCAGCTCACTCACCAGCTCACTCACCAGCTCACTCACCAGCTCGCTCACTCACCAGCTCACTCACCAGCTCACTCACCAGCTCGCTCACCAGCTCACTCACCAGCTCGCTCACCAGCTCACTCACCAGCTCACTCACCAGCTCACTCACCAGCTCGCTCACCAGCTCACTCACCAGCTCGCTCACCAGCTCACTCACCAGCTCGCTCACCAGCTCACTCACCAGCTCACTCACTCACCAGCTCACTCACTCACCAGCTCACTCACTCACCAGCTCACTCACCAGCTCGCTCACCAGCTCACTGACCAGCTCGCTCACCAGCTCACTCACCAGCTCGCTCACCAGCTCACTCACCACATCGCTCACCAGCTCACTCACCAGCTCGCTCACCAGCTCACTCACCAGCTCACTCACTCACCAGCTCACTCACTCACCAGCTCACTCACCAGCTCACTCACTCACTCACCAGCTCGCTCACCAGCTCACTCACTCACTCACCAGCTCGCTCACCAGCTCACTCACTCGCTCACCAGCTCACTCACCAGCTCACTCACCAGCTCACTCACCAGCTCACTCACTCACCAGCGCACTCACCAGCTCACTCACTCACTCACCAGCTCACTCACCAGCTCACTCACCAGCTCACTCACTCACCAGCTCACTCACTCACTCACTCACCAGCTCACTCACCAGCTCACTCACCAGCTCACTCACTCACCAGCTCACTCACTCACCAGCGCACTCACCAGCTCACTCACTCACTCACCAGCTCACTCACCAGCTCGCTCACCAGCTCACTCACTCACTCACCAGCTCACTCACCAGCTCGCTCACCAGCTCACTCACCAGCTCGCTCACCAGCTCACTCACCAGCTCACTCACTCACTCACCAGCTCACTCACCAGCTCGCTCACCAGCTCACTCACTCACTCACCAGCTCACTCACCAGCTCGCTCACCAGCTCACTCACTCACTCACCAGCTCACTCACCAGCTCGCTCACCAGCTCACTCACTCACCAGCTCACTCACCAGCTCACTCACCACATCGCTCACCAGCTCACTCACCAGCTCACTCACCAGCTCACTCACTCACTCACCAGCTCACTCACCAGCTCGCTCACCAGCTCACTCACCAGCTCACTCACCAGCTCGCTCACCAGCTCGCTCACCAGCTCACTCACTCACCAGCGCACTCACCAGCTCACTCACTCACTCACCAGCTCACTCACCAGCTCGCTCACCAGCTCACTCACTCACCAGCTCACTCACCAGCTCACTCACCACATCGCTCACCAGCTCACTCACCAGCTCGCTCACCAGCTCACTCACCAGCTCGCTCACTCACTCACCAGCTCACTCACCAGCTCGCTCACCAGCTCACTCACTCACCAGCTCACTCACCAGCTCACTCACCACATCGCTCACCAGCTCACTCACCAGCTCGCTCACCAGCTCACTCACCAGCTCGCTCACTCACTCACCAGCTCGCTCACCAGCTCGCTCACTCACTCACCAGCTCACTCACCAGCTCGCTCACCAGCTCACTCACTCACTCACCAGCTCACTCACCAGCTCGCTCACTCACTCACCAGCTCACTCACCAGCTCGCTCACCAGCTCACTCACTCACCAGCTCGCTCACCAGCTCACTCACTCACTCACCAGCTCACTCACCAGCTCGCTCACTCACTCACCACATCACTCACTCACCAGCTCACCAAATCACTCACCAGCTCGCTCACTCACTCACCACAGCACTCACCACATCACTCACCAGCTCACTCACCAGCTCGCTCACCACATCACTCACTCACTCACCAGCTCGCTCACTCACTCACCAGCGCACTCACCAGCGCGCTCACCAGCTCGCTCACCACATCGCTCACCAGCTCACTCACCAGCTCGCTCACCAGCTCACTCACCAGCTCGCTCACCAGCTCACTCACCAGCTCGCTCACCAGCTCACTCACTCACTCACCAGCTCGCTCACTCACTCACCAGCGCATTCACCAGCTCGCTCACTCACTCACCAGCTCACTCACCAGCTCGCTCACTCACTCACCAGCTCACTCACCAGCTCACTCACTCACTCACCAGCTCACTCACCAGCTCACTCACTCACTCACCAGCTCACTCACCAGCTCACTCACTCACTCACCAGCTCACTCACCAGCTCGCTCACTCACTCACCACATCACTCACCAGCTCACTCACCAGCTCGCTCACCACATCACTCACTCACTCACCAGCTCGCTCACTCACTCACCAGCTCACTCACCAGCTCACTCACCAGCTCGCTCACTCACTCACCACATCACTCACCAGCTCACTCACCAGCTCACTCACCAGCTCACTCACCAGCTCACTCACCAGCTCACTCACTCACCAGCTCACTCACTCACCAGCTCACTCACTCACCAGCTCACTCACTCACCAGCTCACTCACCAGCTCACTCACTCACCAGCTCACTCACTCACCAGCTCACTCACCACATCGCTCACCACATCGCTCACCACATCGCTCACCACATCGCTCACCAGCTCACCACGTCGCTCACCACTCACCAGCTCAATAACCAGATCGCTCACTTACCTTTCACCCACCCATTCACCCACCCACCCGCCCACTCACACACCTACCCACCCACCCCCACCCCCCCCACCCCCCACACCCACCCACCCACCCACTCACCCACCCACCCACTCACTCACCCACTCACTCACCCACTCACCCACCCACTTACCCACCCACTCACCCACCCACTCACCCACCCACTCACCCACTCACTCACCCACCCACTCACTCACCCACTCACCCACCCACTCACCCACTCACCCACCCACTCACTCACCAACCCACCCACCCACTCACCCACTCACCCACCCACCCACCCACCCACCCACTCACTCACTCACCCACCCACTCACCCACTCACCCACCCACCCACCCACCCACTCACCCACCCACCCGCCCACTCACCCACCCACCCACCCACTCATCCACCCACCCCCACCCCCCCCACCCCCCACACCCACCCACTCACCCACTCACCCACCCACCCACCCACTCACCCACCCACTCACTCACCCACCCACCCACCCACCCACTCACCTCACCCACCCACTCACCCACCCACTCACTCACTCACCCACCCACCCACCCACTCACTCACCCACCCACCACTCACTCACCCACCCACCCACCCACCCACTCACCCACCCACCCACCCACCCACTCACTAACCCACCCACCCACTCACTAACCCACCCACCCACTCACTCACCCACCCACCCACTCACTCACCCACTCACCCACTCACCCACTCACCCACCCACCCACTCACCCACCCACCCACCAACCCACCGACTCACCCACCCACCCACTCACCCACCCACCCACCCACTCACCCACCCACTCACCCACTCACCCACCCACTCACCCACTCACCCACCCACTCACCCACTCACCCACCCACCCACCCACCCGCCCACTCACACACCTACCCACCCACCCCCACCCCCCCCCACACCCACCCACCCACCCACTCACCCACCCACCCACCCACTCACTCACTCACCCACTCACTCACCCACTCACCCACCCACTCACCCACCCACTCACCCACCCACTCACTCACCCACTCACCCACCCACTCACCCACTCACCCACCCACTCACTCACCCACCCACCCACCCACTCACCCACTCACCCACCCACCCACCACCCACTCACCCACTCACCCACCCACCCACCCACCCACCCACCCGCTCACCCACCCACCCGCCCCACTCACCCACCCACCCACCCACCCACTCGCTCGCCCACTCACTCACCCACTCACTCACCCACTCACTCACCCACTCACCCACCCACTCACCCACCCACCCACTCACCCACCCACCCACTCACCCACCCACCCACCCACCCACTCACCCACTCACCCACCCACCCACTCACCCACCCACCCACCCACCCAGCCACCCACCCACCCACTCACTCACCCACCCACTCACCCACCCACTCACTCACTCACCCACCCACCCACCCACTCACTCACCCACCCACCCACCCACTCACTCACCCACCCACCCACCCACCCACTCACCCACCCACCCACCCACTCACTAACCCACCCACCCACCCACTCACTAACCCACCCACCCACTCAATCACCCACCCACCCACCCACTCACCCACCCACCCACCCACTCACCCACCCACCCACTCACTCACCAACCACCACCCACCCACCCACCCACCCACTCACCCACCCACCCACCAACCCACCGACTCACCCACCCACCCACCCACTCACCCACCCACCCACCCACTCACCCACCCACTCACCCACCCACCCACCCACCCACTCACTCACCCACCCACCCCACCACCCACTCACCCACCCACCCACCCACTCACCCACCCACCCACTCACCCACCCACCCACCCACTCACCCACCCACCCACCCACCCACTCACCCACCCACCCACCCACCCACCCTCACGCACCCACCCACTCACCCACCCACTCACCCACCCACCCACCCACTCACTCACCCACCCACTCACCCACCCACCCACCCACTCACCCACTCACCCACCCACCCACCCACTCACCCACCCACCCACTCACTCACCCACTCACCCACCCACCCACCCACCCACACACCCACCCACCCACCCACTCACCCACCCACCCACCCACCCACCCACTCACCCACCCACCCACCCACCCACCCACTCACCCACCCACCCACCCACCCACTCACCCACTCACCCACCCACTCACCCACCCACCCACCCACTCACTCACCCACCCACTCACCCACCCACCCACCCACTCACCCACTCACCCACCCACCCACCCACTCACCCACCCACCCACTCACTCACCCACTCACCCACCCACCCACCCACCCACACACCCACCCACCCACCCACTCACCCACCCACCCACCCACCCACCCACCCACCCACTCACCCACCCACCCACCCACCCACCCACTCACCCACCCACCCACCCACCCACTCACCCACTCACCCACCCACCCACCCACCCACTCACCCACCCACCCACTCACTCACCCCACCCACTCACTCACCCACTCACTCACTCACCCACCCCACTCAATCTCCCACTCACTCACCCACCCACCCACCCACCCACTCACCCACCCACTCACCCACCCACCCACCCACCCACCCACTCACTCACCCACCCACCCCACCACCCCACTCACCCACCCACCCACCCACCCACTCACCCACCCACCCCACCCACCCACTCACGCACCCCACCCACTCACCCACCCACCCACCCACTCACCCACCCACTCACCCACCCACCCACTCACCCACTCACCCACCCACCCACCCACCCACTCACCCACCCACCCACTCACTCACCCACTCACCCACCCACCCACCCACCACCACACCACCCACCCACTCACCCACCCACCCACCCACCCACCCACCCACCCACCACCCACCCACCACTCACCCACCCACCCACTCACCCACCCACCCACCCACCCACTCACCCACTCACCCACCCACCCACCCACCCACCCACTCACCACCCACCCACTCACTCACCCACCCTCACTCACCCACTCACTCCACTCACCCACCCACTCAATCTCCCACTCACTCACCCACTCACTCACCCACTCACCCACTCACCCACTCACCCACTCAATCTCCCACTCACTCACCCACCCACTCACCCACTCACCCACTCACTCACTCACCCACCCACCCACTCACCCACCCACCCACTCACCCCACCCACCCACCCACCCACCCACTCACCCACCCACCCACCCACCCACTCACCCACCCACCCACCCACCCACTCACGCACCCACCCACTCACCCACCCACTCACCCACCCACCCACCCACTCACTCACCCACCCACTCACCCACCCACCCACTCACCCACTCACCCACTCACCCACCCACCCACCCACTCACCCACCCACTCCACTCACCCACTCACCCACCCACCCACCCACCCACCCCACACACCCACCCACTCACCCACTCACCCACCCACCCACCCACCCACTCACCCACCCACCCACCCACCCACCACCCACTCACCCACACCCACCCACCCACTCACCACTCACCCCACCCACCCACCCACCCACTCACCCACCCACCCACTCACTCACCCACCCACTCACTCACCCACTCACTCACTCACCCACCCACTCAATCTCCCACTCACTCACCCCACTCACTCACTCACTCACCCACTCACCCACTCACCCACTCAATCTCCCACTCACTCACCCACCCCACTCACCCACTCACCCACTCACTCACCCACTCACCCACTCACTCACTCACCCACTCACCCACTCACCCACTCAATCTCCACTCACTCACCCACTCCACCACTCACCCACTCACCCACTCACCCACTCAATCTCCCACTCAATCTCCCACTCACTCACCCACTCACCCACCCACTCACCCACTCAATCTCCCACTCACTCACCCACTCACTCACTCACTCACCCACTCACCCACTCACTCACCCACCCACTCACCCACTCACCCACTCAATCTCCCACTCACTCACCCACTCACCCACCCACTCACCCACTCAATCTCCCACTCACTCACCCACCACTCACTCACTCACTCACCACTCACCCACTCACCCACTCACTCACCCACTCACCCACCCACTCACCCACTCACCCACTCAATCTCCCACTCACTCACCCACTCACCCACCCACTCACTCACCCACTCACTCACCCACTCACCCACTCAATCTCCCACTCAATCTCCCACTCACTCACCCACTCACCCACTCAATCTCCCACTCACTCACCCACTCACCCACCCACTCACCCACTCAATCTCCCACTCACTCACCTCACTCCCACTCACTCCACTCACTCACCACCCACTCACCCCACTCAATCTCCCACTCACTCACCCACTCACCCACCCACTCACCCACTCACCCACTCAATCTCCCACTCACTCACCCACTCACCCACCCACTCACCCACTCAATCTCCCACTCACTCACCCACTCACTCAATCTCCCAGTCACTCAGTCACTCACCCACCCACCCTCCCACCCACCCCTCCACTCACCCACCCACCCACCCACCCACTCACCCACCCACCCACCCACCCACTCACCCACCCACCCACCCACTCACCCACTCACCCACTCACCCACTCACCCACCCACCCACTCACCCACCCACCCACCCACTCACCCCCACCACCCACCCACCCACTCACTCACTCACCCACTCACCCACTCACCCACCCACCCACTCACCCACCCACTCCACCCACTCACCCACTCAATCTCCCACTCACTCACCCACTCACTCACTCACCCACTCAATCTCCCACTCACTCACCCACTCACCCACTCATTCACCCACTCACCCACTCACTATCCCACTCACTCACCCACCCACTCACCCACTCACCCACCCACTCAATCTCCCACTCACTCACCCACTCACCCACTCACCCACCCACTCACCCACTCAATCTCCCACTCACTCACCCACTCACTCACCCACTCACCCACTCAATCTCCCACTCACTCACCCACTCACCCACTCACCCACTCACCCACTCAATCTCCCACTCACCCACTCACCCACCCACTCACCCACTCACCCACCCACTCACCCACCCACTCACTCTCACCCACCCACCCACCCACTCACCCACCCACCCACCCACCCACCCACCCACTCACTCACTCACCCACCCACTCACCCACTCACCCACCCACCCACCCACTCACCCACCCACCCGCCCACTCACCCACCCACCCACCCACTCGCTCGCCCGCCCGCCCGCCCACCCACCCACTCACTAACCCACCCACCCACTCACCCACCCACTCACCCACCCCACCCACTCACCCCACCCACTCACTCACCCACTCACTCACCCACTCACTCACCCACTCACTCACCCACTCACTCACCCACTCACCCACCCACTCACCCACCCACTCACCCACCCACCCACCCACTCACCCACCCACCCACTCACTCACTCACCCACCCACTCACCCACCCACCCACCCACTCACCACCCACCCACCCACCCACCCACTCACTCACCCACCACTCACCACACACCCACTCACCCACTCACCCACTCACCACACTCACTCACTCACTCACTCACACCCACCACCCACCCACCCACTCACTCACCCACCCACCCACCCACCACTCACACACCACCCACCCACCCACTCACCCACCCACCCACCCACCCACCCACTCACTAACCCACCCACCCACTCACTAACACCACCCACCCACTCACTCACCCACCCACCCACTCACTCACCCACTCACCCACTCACCCACCCACCCACTCACCCACCCACCCACCAACCCACCGACTCACCCACCCACCCACTCACCCACCCACCCACCCACTCACCCACCCACTCACCCACTCACCCACCCACTCACCCACTCACCCACCCACCCACTCACCCACCCACCACCCACCCACCCACTCCACCCACTCACCACACACCTACCCACCCACCCCCCACCCCCCACTCACCCACCCACCACCCACCCACCACCCACCCACTCCACCACCACCCACCCACTCACCACCACTCACCCACTCACTCACCCACTCACCCACCCACTCACCCACCCACTCACCCACCCACTCACACCCACTCACCCACCCACTCACCCACTCACCACCACACCACTCACCCACCCACCCACTCCACCCACTCACCCACTCACCCACCCACCCACCCACCCACCTCACCCACTCACCCACCCACCCACCCACCCGCCGCTCACCCACCCACCACCGCCCACTCACCCACCCACTCACCCACCCACTCACCCACCCACTCACTCACCCACCCACCCACCCACCCACTCACTCACCCACCCACCCACCCACCCACTCACCCACCCACCCACCCACTCACTCACCCACTCACTCACCCACTCACCCACCCACCCACTCACCCACCCACTCACCCACCCACCCACTCACCCACTCACCCACCCACCCACCCACCCACTCACCCACCCACCCACCCACCCACCCACTCACCCACCCACCCACCCACCCACTCACTCACCACCCACTCACCCACCCACTCACTCACTCACCCACCCACCCACCCACTCACTCACCCACCCACCCACCCACCCACTCACTCACCCACCCACCCACCCACCCACTCACCCACCCACCCACCCACCCACCCACTCACTAACCCACCCACCCACCCACTCACTAACCCACCCACCCACTCAATCACCCACCCACCCACCCACTCACCCAACCACCCACCCACCCACCCACCCACTCACCCACCCACCGACTCACCCACCCACCCACTCACCCACCCACCCACCCACTCACCCACCCACCCACCCACTCACCCACCCACCCACCCACCCACTCACTCACCCACCCACCCCACCACCCACTCACCCACCCACCCACCACTCACCCACCCACCCACTCACCCACCCACCCACCCACTCACCCACCCACCCACTCACCCACCCACCCACCCACTCACCCACCCACCCACCCACCCACCCACCCACTCACGCACCCACCCACTCACCCACCCACTCACCCACCCACCCACCCACTCACTCACTCACCCACCCACTCACCCACCCACCCACTCACCCACTCACCCACCCACCCACCCACTCACCCACCCACTCACCCACCCACTCACCCACCCACCCACCCACCCACCCACCCACCCACCCACTCACTCACCCACCCACCCACCCACCCACTCACCCACCCACCCACCCACCCACCCACTCACCCACCCACCCACCCACTCACCCACCCACCCACCCACTCACCCACTCACCACCCACCCACCCACCCACTCACCCACCCACCCACTCACTCACCCACCCACTCACTCACTCACCCACCCACTCAATCTCCCACTCACTCACCCACTCACTCACTCACTCACCCACTCACCCACTCACCCACTCAATCTCCCACTCACTCACCCACCCACTCACCCACTCACCCACTCACTCACCCACTCACCCACTCACTCACCCACCCACTCACTCACCCACTCACCCACTCACCCACTCAATCTCCCACTCACTCACCCACCCACTCACCCACTCACCCACTCACCCACTCAATCTCCCACTCACTCACCCTCCACCCACTCAATCTCCCACTCACTCACCCACTCACTCACTCACTCACCCACTCACCCACTCACTCACCCACCCACTCACCCACTCACCCACTCAATCTCCCACTCACTCACCCACTCACCCACCCACTCACCCACTCAATCTCCCACTCACTCACCCACTCACCCACTCACCCACTCACCCACTCACCCACTCACTCACCCACTCACCCACCCACTCACCCCACTCACCCACTCAATCTCCCACTCACTCACCCACTCACCCACCCACTCACCCACTCACTCACTCACCCACTCACTCACCCACTCACCCACTCAATCTCCCACTCAATCTCCCACTCACTCACCCACTCACCCACTCAATCTCCCACTCACTCACCCACTCACCCACCCCACTCACACCCACTCAATCTCCCACTCACTCACCTACCCACTCACCCACTCACCCACTCACTCACCCACTCACCCACTCAATCTCCCACTCACTCACCCACTCACCCACCCACTCACCCACTCACCCACTCAATCTCCCACTCACTCACCCACTCACCACCCACTCACCACTCAATCTCCCACTCACTCACCCACTCACTCAATCTCCCAGTCACTCAGTCCACTCACCACACCCACCCTCCCACCCACCCCTCCACTCACCACCACCCACCAACTCCACTCACCCACCCACTCCACTCACCCACTCCACCCACTCACCCACCCACCCACCCACTCACACCACTCACCCACTCACCCACCCACCCACTCACCCACTCACCCACCCACCCACTCACCCACCCACCCACCCACTCACTCACCTCACTCACTCACCCACTCACCCACTCACCCACTCCACCACCCACCCACTCACCCACTCACCCTCACACACCCACTCAATCTCCCACTCACTCACCCACTCACTCACTCACCCACTCAATCTCCCACTCACTCACCCACTCATTCACCCACTCACCCACTCACCCACTCAATATCCCACTCACTCACCCACCCACTCACCCACTCACCCACTCAATCTCCCACTCACTCACCCACTCACCCACTCACCCACCCACTCACCCACTCAATCTCCCACTCACTCACCCACTCACTCACTCACCCACTCACTCACCCACCCACTCACCCACTCACCCACTCAATCTCCCACTCACTCACCCACTCACCCACTCACCCACTCACCCATTCAATCTCCACTCACTCACCCACTCACCCACTCACTCACCCACCCACTCACCCACTCACCCACTCACCCACTCAATCTCCCACTCACTCACCCACTCACCCACCCACTCACCCACTCACCCACTCAATCTCCCACTCACTCACCCACTCACCCACCCACTCACCCACTCACTCACCCACTCACCCACTCCCCCACTCAATCTCCCACTCACTCACCCACCCACTCACCCACTCACCCACTCAATCTCCCACTCACTCACCCACTCACCCACCCACTCACCCACTCAATCTCCCACTCACTCACCCACTCACTCACTCACTTACCCACTCACCCACTCACCCACTCACTCACCCACTCAATCTCCCACTCACTCACCCACTCACCCCACCCACTCACCCACTCACCCACTCAATCTCCCACTCACTCACCACTCACCCACCCACTCACCCACTCACCCCACTCAATCTCCCACTCACTCACCCACTCACCCACCTACTCACCCACTCACCCACTCAATCTCCCACTCACTCACCCACTCACCCACTCACCCACCCACTCACCCACTCAATCTCCCACTCACTCACCCACTCACTCACTCACTCACTCACCCACTCACTCACTCACCCACCCACTCACCCACTCACCCACTCAATCTCCCACTCACTCACCCACTCACCCACCACTCACCCACTCACCCACTCAATCTCCCACTCACTCACCCACTCACCCACTCACCCACTCACCCACTCACTCACCCACTCACCCACTCACTCACCCACCCACTCACCCACTCAATCTCCCACTCACTCACCCACTCACCCACCCACTCACCCACTCACCCACTCAATCTCCCACTCACTCACCCACTCACCCACCCACTCACCCACTCACCTCACCCACTCACCCACTCCCCCACTCAATCTCCCACTCACTCACCCACCCACTCACCCACTCACCCACTCAATCTCCCACTCACTCACCCACTCACCCACCCACTCACCCACTCAATCTCCCACTCACTCACCCACTCACTCACTCACTTACCCACTCACCCACTCACTCACCCACTCACCCACTCAATCTCCCACTCACTCACCCACTCACCCGACCCACTCACCCACTCAATCTCCCACTCACTCACCCACTCACCCACCCACCCACTCAATCTCCCACTCACTCACCCACCCACTCACCCACTCACCCACTCAATCTCCCACTCACTCACCCACTCACCCACCCACTCACCCACTCAATCTCCCACTCACTCACCCACTCACTCACTCACTTACCCACTCACCCACTCACCCACTCACTCACCCACTCAATCTCCCACTCACTCACCCACTCACCCACCCACTCACCCACTCAATCTCCCACTCACTCACCCACTCACCCACCCACTCACCCACTCACCCACTCAATCTCCCACTCACCCACCCACTCACCCACTCACCCCACTCAATCTCCCACTCACTCACCCACTCACCCACCCACTCACCCACTCAATCTCCCACTCACTC
>NW_027620691.1:17500-58727 GCF_964198595.1 Lampetra fluviatilis | reverse complement strand
ACTCACCCACTCACTCACCCACTCACCCACTCACTCACCCACTCACCCACTCCACCCACCTCACTCACCCACTCACACCACCCACTCACCCACCACCCACCCACTCACCCACTCACCCACCCACCCACCCACTCACCCACCACTCACCCACTCACTCACTCACTCACTCACCCACCACCCACCCACATCACCCACCCACTCACCACCCACTCACCCACTCACCCACCACTCACCCACTACCCACCCACACTCACTCACCCACTCACCACCCACTCACCCTCACCACTCACCCACTCCACTCACCCACCACTCACCACCCACTCCCACTCACCCACTCACCCACTCACCCACCCACTCACCACCCACCACCACTCACCCACCCACCACCACCCACCCACTCACCCACCCACTCACCCCACCCACTCACCACCCACTCACTCACCCACCCACCCACTCACCCACCCACTCACCCACTCACCCACCACTCACCCACCCACTCACCCACCCACCACCCACTCACCCACCACTACTCCCACACCACCCACTCACCACCCACCCACTCACCCACCACTCACTTACCCACCCACTCACTCACTCACCCACCCACTCACCCACCCACTCACCCACCCACTACCACTCACCACCCACTCACCCACCCACTCACCCACTCACCCACTCACCCCACCCACTCACCCACCCACCCACTCACCCACCCACCCACTCACCACCCACCACTCACCCACCCACTCACCACCCACTCCACCCACTCACCACTCACTCACCACTCACCCACCCACTCACTCACCACTCACCCACCACTCACCCACCCACTCACCCACTCACTCACCCACTCACCCACTCACCCACTCCACCCACCCCACTCACCCACCCACTCACCACCCACTCACCCACTCACTCACCCACCACCCACTCACTCACCCACTCACCACTCACCCACTCACCACCACTCACCCACTCACCCACCCACTCACCCTCACCCACTCACTCACCCACCTCACCACCACTCACCCACCCACCCACCACTCACCCACTCACCCACTCACCCACCCACTCACCACCCACCCACCCACTCACCCACTCACCCCACCACCCACCCACCCACTCACCCACCCACTCACCCACCACTCCCCACTCACCCACCCACTCACCCACTCACCCACCACTCACTCACCACCCACTCACCACCCACTCACCCACCCACCCACTCACCCACTCACTCACCACCACCCACTCACCCCCACTCACCCACCCACCACCCACTCACCACCCACCCCACCCACACCCACCCACTCACCCACCACCCACCACACACCCACCACCCACCCACCCACCACCCACCCACTCACCCACTCCACCCACTCCCACCACTCACCCACCCCACTCACCCACTCACCCACCCACTCACCACCCACTCACCCACCCACACACCCACCCACCACCACCCACCACACCACCCACCCACCCACACCACCCACCCACTCACCCACCCACCACCCACTCACCCACCCACCCACTCACCACCCACACACTCACCCACCACCCCACCCACCCACACACCCACCCACCCACTCACCCACACACCCCCACACCCACTCACCCACCCACCCACCCACCCCACCCACCCCCACACACCACTCACCCACTCACCCACTCACCACTCACCCACCACACCCACTCACCCACCACCCACCTCACTCACCCACTCACCCACCCACCCACTCACCCACCCACCCCCACACACCCACCCACTCACCCACCCCCCCACACCCCACCACCCACCCACCACACACCCACCCACCCACCCACCCCACACTCACCACCCACTCACCACACCCACCACCCACCACCCACCCACACCCACCCACACCCCACCACCACCCACCCACTCACCCACCCCCACCCACCACCACACCCACACTCACCCACACACACCACCCACTCACCCACCACCACCACCCACCCACCCACCCACCACACCACTCACCCACCCCACCCACCACCCACACCACCCACCACCCACACACCACCCACACCACCCACCCACCCCCCACTCACCCACCCACCCACCCACCCACCCACACACCACCCACCACCCACCCACCCACCCACACACCCACCACCCACCCACTCACCCACCCACTCACCCACCACCCACCACACACCACTCACCACTCACCCACCCACCCACCCACTCACTCACCCACCCACCCACCCACCCACACCACCCACACACCACCACTCACTCACCCACCCACCACCCACTCACACCCACCACCCACCCACCCACACACACACACCACCCACCCACACCACCCACTCACCCACCCACCCACCCACCCACCCACACCCCACCCACTCACCACCCACCCCACCACCCACCCACCCACACACACCACCCACTCACCCACCCACCCACCCACACCACCACTCACCCACCCACCCACCCACCACCCACCCACTCACCCACACACCCCACCACCACACCCCCACCACACCCCACCACACCACCCCACCCCACCCACCCACCCACCCACACCCACCACCACTCACTCACCCACTCACCCCACCACCCACCCCCACCCACCCACCACTCACCCACCCCACTCCACTCACCCACCACTCACCCACCACTCACACCCACTCACCCACCCACCCACCCCACTCACTCACCCACCCACCCACCCACACCCACTCACCCACCCACCCACTCACCCACCCACACCACCCACCCACTCACCCACCACCCACCCACCCACTCACCCACCCACTCACCCACCACCCACCCACTCACTCCCCCACCCCCACCCACCCACCCACTCACTCACCCACTCACCACACACCCACCACCACCCACCCACCACCACTCACCCATCACCCACCACCCACCCACACCACCCACCCCCACTCACCCACCCACCCACCCACACCACACACACACCCCACTCACCCACACCCCCACTCACCCACACCCACCCACCCACCCACTCACCCACCCACCACCCACTCACCCACCACCCACACCACCCACCCACCCACCACCCACACCCACCACCCACCCACCCCACACCCACCCACCCCACACACACCCACCCACTCACACACACCACCCACACCACCCACACCCACCACACACCACCCACCCACCACTCACCCACCACCACCCACCCACCCACCACCACCCACCCACCCACTCCACACACCACTCACCCACCCACTCACCCACCCACACACCCACTCCACCCCCACTCACTCACCCACCCACCCACTCACCCACCCACCACTCACCCCACCACCACCCACCCACCCACACACACCCACCACCCACTCACCCACCCACCCACCCACTCACCCCACCCACTCACCCACACCACCCACCCACCACCCACTCCACCCACTCACCCACCCACCCACCCACTCACTCACACCCACTCACCCACCCACCCACCTCACTCACCCACCCACCCACCCACCCACCCACCACCCACTCACTCACCCACTCCACCCACCCACTCACCACCACCCACTCACCCACCCACCCACCACCCACTCACTCACCCACCCACTCACCCACTCACCCACCCACACCACTCACCCACTCACCACCCACTCACCCACCCACCCACCCCACCCACCCACCCACTCACCCACACCCACCCACTCACCCACTCCACCCACTCACCCACCACCCACCCACCACACTCACCCACCCACCCACTCACCACCACCCACTCACCCACTCACCCACTCACTCACCCACCCACCACCACACCCACCCACTCACCCACCCACCCACCCACCCACCCACCCACACCCACCCACCCACTCACCCCACCACCCACTCACCCACCCCACACCACACACCCACCACTCACCCACCCACACCACCACTCACCCACCCACCCACTCACCACCACCCACCCACTCACCACCACCACCCACTCACCCACTCACCCACCCCACTCCACCCACCCACTCACCCACCCACCCCCACACACTCACTCACCCACCCACCCACTCACCCACCACCCACTCACCCACCCACCCACTCACTCACCCACTCACCCACCCACCCACTCACCCACCCACTCACTCACCCACACCCACACCACCCACCCACTCACCCACCCCACTCACCCACTCACCCACCCACCCACTCACTCACTCACCCACCCACCCACCCACCCACTCACCCACTCACCCACCCACCCACCCACTCACCACCCACCCACTCACCCACCACTCACCCACTCACCCACCACTCACCCACACCCCACCCACTCACCCACCCACACCCACCCACTCACCCACTCACCCACTCACCCACCCACCCACTCACCCACCACTCCACCCACCCACTCACCCACCCACCCACTCACCCACCCACCCACCCACCCACTCACCCACCCACCCACTCACCCACCCACCCACTCACCCCACCTCACCCACCCACTCACTCACCACCACCCACCCACACCCACCCACCCCACTCACCCACCCACTCACCCACCCACCCACCCACTCACCCACCACCCACCCACCACCCACCCACCCACTCACCCACCCACCCACCCACCCACCCACCCACTCACCCCCACCACCACCCCCACCCACACCCCACTCACCCACCCCTCACCCACCCACCCACTCCCCCACCCACCCCACCCACCCACCCCACCACCACCCACCCACCACCCACTCACCCACCACCCACCCACCCACTCACCCACCCACCCACACCACCCACTCACCCACCCCCCACTCACCCACCACTCACTCACCCACCCACTCACCCACCCACTCACCCACACCACCCACTCACCCACTCACCCACCCACCCACTCACTCACCCACTCACTCACCCACTCACCCACCCACCCACTCACTCACCCACTCACCCACCCACCCACTCACTCACCCACTCACTCACCCACTCACCCACCCACCACTCACTCACCCACTCACCACCCACCCACTCACTCACCCACCCACTCACCCACCCACTCACCCACTCACCCACCCACCCACCCACTCACCCACCCACATCACCCACCCACCACCCACTCACCACCCACTCACCCACTCACCCACCCCCACTCACCACCCACCCACCCACTCACTCACCCACCACTCACCACTCACCCACCCACTCACCCACCCACCCACCACCACCCACCCACCCACACACTCACCCCCCACCACCCACCCTCACCCACTCACCCACTCACCCACCCACTCACCCACCCACTCACCCACTCACCCACCCACCCACTCACTCACCCACTCACCCACCCACCCACTCACCCACCACCACCCACTCACCACTCACCCACCCACCCACTCACTCACCCACCCACCACCCACCCACTCACCCACCCACCCACCCACTCACCCACTCACCCACCCACTCACCCACCCACTCACCCACTCACCCACCCACTCACCCACCCACCCACCACTCACTCACCCACCCACCCACTCACTCACCCACCCACTCACCCACTCACCCACCCACCCACTCACCCACCCACTCACCCACTCACCCACTCACCCACCCACTCACCACCCACTCACCCACTCACCCACCCACCCACTCACTCACCCACTCACCCACCCACCCACTCACCCACCCACCCACTCACCCACTCACTCACCCACTCACCCACCCACTCACTCACCACCCACCCACTCACTCACCCACCCACCACCCACCCACCCACCCACCCACCCACCCACTCACCCACTCACCCACCCACTCACCCACCCACTCACCCACTCACCCACCCACTCACCCACCCCACCCACCCACCCACCCACTCACCCACCCACTCACTCACCCACCCACTCACCCACTCACCCACCCACTCACCCACTCACCCACTCACCCACCCACTCACCCACCCACTCACCCACTCACCCACCCACCCACTCACTCACCCACTCACCCACCACCCCACCACCCACTCACCCACTCACTCACCCACCCACTCACTCACCCACTCACCCACCCACCCACTCACTCACCCACCAACCCACTCACTCACCCACCCACTCACCCACCCACCCACCCACTCACTCACCCACTCACCCACTCACCCACTCACTCACTCACTCACCCACTCACCCACCCACTCACTCACCCACCCACCCACTCACTCACCCACCCACTCACCCACTCACCCACCCACTCACCCACTCACCAGGTTCGTGCTGCAGACTCAGCGTTATCTGCTGGAGTCTCTGGAGGAGAAGGCTTCAACATCGTCACTCAAGATGAAGGATCTGGAGGTGGGTCTGGTGCCAGGCTAGGTGCACCAACATCAACAACAACATCATCATCATCATCATCACCACCACCATCACCACCATCATCATCATCACCACCAACATCACCACCATCATCATCATCATCACCATCATCATCACCACCATCATCACCACCATCATCACCACCATCATCACCACCACCATCACCACCATCATCACCACCATCATCATCACCACCATCATCACCACCATCATCACCACCACCATCACCACCACCATCACCACCATCATCACCACCATCACCACCACCATCACCATCATCATCACCACCATCATCATCACCACCATCATCACCACCATCATCACCACCACCATCACCACCATCACCATCATCACCACCATCATCACCATCATCACCACCATCACCACCATCATCATCACCACCATCACCACCATCATTATCATCACCATCATCATCACCACCATCATCATCACCACCATCACCATCATCACCAACACCATCATCACCACCATCACCATCACCACCATCACCACCATCACCATCACCACCATCATCATCATCACCACCACCACCATGACCACCATCATCACCACCATCACCACCATCACCACCACCATCACCACCATCACCACCACCATCACCATCATCACCATCATCACCATCATCACCACCATCATCACCACCATCACCACCACCATCACCATCACCACCATCACCACCATCATCACCACCATCACCACCATCATCACCACCATCATCACCACCATCACCGCCACCATCACCACCATCACCACCATCACCACCATCATCACCACCATCACCACCATCATCACCACCATCATCACCACCATCACCACCATCATCATCACCACCACAACAACAACCGCCATTCGCCACTAAGTGGCGGTGACGTCACCACGACGCTTGTGCCAGGCCATGTGCACCCTGAGGCCACGTGAAGTGTCGAACGCCCGCTGGCAGGAGGTCACGGGGCAGACCCAGGTGCCACGGGTCGACTGACCGAGATGACCGAGATGACTGGCTGATGCACCACCTGTGCCCCCTACTGTGCCAACTTGCTGTGCTTTAGCCACCCGGCGCTCCGCTCGTTGTTGTGAGCGTCGCTCCTCCGCCCTCCGTTGTTGTTGGAGGGCGACTGCCTCCAACTGCCCAGTAGCGTTCTTCACGAGCCTCCTCCACTGAGGCCGATCTTGACACCGCTGGTACCAGTCATCGGCAAGTCCACTCAGCTCCACGTCCTCCTGTACCACATCACTCCATCTCTTCTCTAGCCCGTGCCGCGCCCGTTTAGCCCCCTCGATCCGGCCGAACAAAAGCTGTTTAGGCATGCGGTGGCTGGGCATGCGGGCTACATGACCCAGCCAACGCAGCCTTGCCTGCCGGAGGAGCTCACTGATGGGACTTTGCCCAGATCTTTCAAGGACTTGTGAGCTCCTCACGCAATCCAGCCTGGTTAAACCCAGGATGGATCGTAGGCAGGCCAGCCTAAATGTTTCCAACCGGCGAAGATGCTCCACTAGGGGGGTCCACGTTTCGCAAGCGTAGTGAAGGGAGGGATTGACCGTGGGCGAGAAGACCTGATGCTTCGTGCGGAGCGTCAGACCAGGTAGCTTCCACACAGCGTTACGCAACCGATGAAAAGATATTGCCGCTCGACTGATTCGGAGTGAGACCTCTGCTGATAAACTGGAGCCGGTCATAAGCACACTGCCCAGGTATGGGAAACTCTCCACTCTCTCCACAACTGCCCCATCACCGATTGAGAGTTGTGGGGGTGGAGTGCCCGATGGTACAAAATACCCAGGCAGGTGCTTAGTTTTGGTGGGGCTGATGGTAAGGCCCCACCTCTTAGTGGCACGCTCCAGTCTCAACAGGAGCGTCTCCAACTCCTCTTCTGAATGAGCAGCTATTACCAAATCATCGGCATACATAACGTGGTTGACCAATAGGGAGCCATCCCTTGATCGCACCCGGGCGTCGATCAGCCTCCCATTATATCTGTACCAAATGGTAATTCCCCCGGTACAGCTATTGAAGGCTTCACGAACTACGCAGTCGAAATAGATGTTAAATAATGTGGGAGCCAGAGGACATCCCTGTCGCACCCCAAGGTGTACAGGGAAAGGCTCCGACTCCCGGCCACGTAGTTTTACCCGGGCCCGCTCACCATCATGAAGGTCCTTAATGATCGTGAGCAGAGGGTCAGGGACTCCGAAAGCACGAAGAACAACCCAGAGCCCAGTCCTACTGATGGTAGCATAGGCCTTGACCAGGTCAATAAAGCAGAGATGTAGGTCTTTTTGGAATTCCCTACACCTCTGCTGTAGCAGACGGACAGAAAATATGGCATCTGTGCAGGACCGCCCTTTCCTGAAACCGCATTGGGGCTCCGCAAGCCTCTCCTCAGCGTGCCTAGCAAGGCGATGTTGAATAATCCTTGCCAGGACCTTACCCGGCACACTGAGGAGTGAGATGCCCCTGTAGTTGTTACAGTCGGTACGGTCCCCCTTCTTAAAGAGGGGGACCGCCAGGGCATCCTTCCAGTCCTGCGGAACCCGTCCAGTGGTCCAGACTGTTGTTATGATGTCATATAGGGCAGTCTGTGCACAAACGCCACCCTCCCTCAGCATTTCGCTTGGGAGATCATCTCTGCCCGGTGCCTTCCCTGGTCTCAGACTCCGGATCGCCCTCAGTACTTCCTCAACAGCTGGTACCTCAGCCAGCCACTCACAGGGGGTGACCTCTTCCAATATTTGAGGCACCGCAGCCTCAGCAGGGTTATCCCCACTTTGTGCCATGATGTTTTCCTGGCTGAGAGATTTTCCCTCCCCCAGGACCTCACAGAAATGCTCAGCAAATCTGCAAACCTGTTCCTGGGGGTCGGAGATTGGATCACCGTTTTTTCCTCTAATGATGGTAATAGGTGTGGCGCTGCAGGTTACTTTTTTGATGGAGTTAAATAGTGATTTGTGATCGCGGGCCACTGAGGCAGACTCCATCTCCTCAGCAACCCGCGACCACCACCCATCCTTACAGCGCCTTACGGCTCTCCGAACCTCCGAGCGAAGGCTGCGGTAAACCTCCTCATTCTCTGACGTGGGATGCTGTAGGCGATGAGAGTGGGCCTGTCGCTTTTTCTCAATTAACCTGAACACCTCCTCCGTCAGCCAGGGTTTCTGGGGAGGTCTGGACCGCGTACCCAAAGCAGCCATTGCAGCTGCATGAGCCACAGTCCTAAACCTCGCCCATTTACCCTCGACATCAGGTGGAGTGGGGGACGATGCCAACCCCAGCTGCAAGCGATGATGAAATTCTCGCTTGCAACTTTCATCAGCTAGCTGAGACCAGGCCACTTTTGGTTGGAATGGGGTCCTGGGTGTACACCCACCACCGGAGTGGAAGAATGGCAGGCGCATCTTACAGATGACTAGTCGATGGTCAGAGGTCAGATCAGCTCCACGGTAGGTCCTGGTGTCAAGGACATGGGCTCGCATCCGCTGGTCCGTCACTATGTAGTCCAGCAGATGTTCTTGCTTGGACCCGGCATGTATCCATGATGTTGTGTGGATGCGCCGATGCCAGAAGAGCGTGTTGGTAATTACAAGCCCATGGGCTGCACAAAAATCTAGCAGCCTACCGTTATTATTGAGCTGATCTGGCCCATGCCTTCCAATCACTCCAGACCAGGTGCCAGCATCATGACCAACTCGGGCATTGAAGTCACCCAACAAGATGACTCTGTCCCGAGTGGCCACTTTAGCCAGCACCTGTGACAGGAGGTCATAGAAAGCGTCTGACTCATCGGCTTTGCCTGCATCCCTCCACGGATGTTCGTCTTCGGTGGGGGCATAAGTAACCACGACCACCACTCCTCGCCTCTGGTTGATGGGAAGGCGAGCCCAAAGTATCCTGGGGCTTACAGCTTCCCACACCTCACCGCCACGCTCCCACGCCCCCTTCATTCTTTTGTTCAGAGCAAGAGCCACACCCTGTTGTTTGGCAGTCTCCTGCCCCGAGTAGAGGACTGTCCACCCCTCATGGTGGCAGGAGCCAGAACCGGTCCACCGGACCTCCTGAATGCCACAGAGATCCAGGCGGTACCGGTCCAGCTCCCGACAGAGGAGTGGCAGCCTCTCCTCCGCAGTGAGCGTTCGAACATTCCACGTGGCCATCTGCAATGGTTTTTCGTTGTTTCTGGAGGAGCCCCGAGGGTGAAAATTCAATCTCCTGGCTCCGCCAAATGGGGTTTGGCCAGGAGACGTCATGAAAGCCTGACCCCCCGGGGCCTCCGGCACAAGCTTATTAATTACAGGTTTATGTTTAATTCGTAGTTTAGTGGTGGTTAATTGAAGGTGGAGGGGTTACCAGCCCCTCGCACCCGTCCAGAGCCCCCGTTTAGCCACTGTGGTGGTCACAGACGCCATGAGGGGAGAGGCCCATGGGCATTGGACCTCCCCCCACAGCACTGCCCACGACAGTGTTGCCCGTCCGGCACCGCGAGGAGGTAGGAGGTTGTTTTGCCGGACACCATCACCATCATCACCACCATCACCACCATCACCACCATCATCTCCACCATCACCACCATCACCATCACCACCATCATCATCATCACCACCATGACCACCATCACCACCATCACCACCATCACCACCATCATCACCACCATCACCACCATCATCATCACCACCATCATCACCATCACCACCATCACCATCACCACCATCACCATCACCACCACCATCACCACCATCACCACCATCACCACCACCACCATCACCATCATCACCACCATCACCACCATCACCACCATCACCATCATCACCACCATTACCATCACCACCATCACCACCATCACCATCACCACCATCACCACCATCATCACCAGCATCACCACCATCATCACCATCACCACCATCATCACCAGCATCACCACCACCATCACCATCATCACCACCATTACCATCACCACCATCACCACCATCACCACCATCACCACCATCATCACCACCATCATCACCAGCATCATCACCATCACCACCATCATCACCACCACCACCATCATCACCACCACCACCACCACCATCACCACCACCACCATCACCACCATCACCACCATCACCACCATCACCACCACCATCACCATCATCACCATCATTGCCATCACCACCATCACCACCACCATCACCACCATCACCATCATCACCATCATTGCCATCACCACCATCATCACCAACATCAACATCACCACCATCATCACCATCATCATCACCATCACCACCATCACCACCATCATCACCACCATCACCACCATCATTACCACCATCACCACCATCATCACCACCACCATCATCACCATCACCACCATCATCACCACCATCATCACCACCATCACCACCACCATCACCACCACCATCACCACCATCATCACCATCATCACCATCACCACCATCACCACCATCACCACCATCACCACCATCACCACCACCATCACCACCATCACCACCATCACCACCACCATCATCATCACCACCATCACCACCACCACCACCACCATCACCACCATCACCACCACCATCATCATCACCACCATCACCACCACCATCACCACCACCATCACCACCACCATCACCACCACCATCACCACCATCATCACCACCATCACCACCATCACCATCATCACCATCATCACCACCATCACCACCATCACCATCACCACCATCACCACCATCACCACCATCACCATCACCACCACCATCACCACCATCATCACCACCATCACCACCATCATCACCACCATCACCACCACCATCACCACCATCACCACCATCACCACCATCATCACCACCATCATCACCACCATCACCACCATCATCACCACCATCACCACCATCATCACCACCACCATCACCACCATCATCACCATCATCACCACCATCACCACCATCATCACCACCATCACCACCATCACCACCACCACCATCATCACCATCATCACCACCATCACCACCATCATCACCACCATCACCACCATCACCACCATCATCACCACCACCATCACCACCATCATCACCATCATCACCACCATCATCACCACCATCACCACCATCACCACCATCATCACCATCATCACCACCATCACCACCATCATCACCATCATCACCACCATCACCACCATCATCACCACCATCACCACCATCACCACCATCATCACCACCACCATCACCACCATCATCACCATCATCACCACCATCACCACCATCATCACCACCATCACCACCATCACTGTCTCTGTGTTTGTTCAGAACAAAAAGTTTTATTTGGAGAAGAATCTGAAAGAGGCAGAAGACAACATCCGCGAGATGCTGGTGGCCAGACGCGCTCACTGAGAACACCTCTCACCACTCACCACTCACTCACCACTCACTACTCACCACTACACTCACCACTACACTCACTCACCACTCACTCACACACTCACTCACCACTACTCACCACTACTCACCACTCACCACTCACCACACTCACCACTCACTCACTCAGTGACTCACTCACACACTCACCACTACACTCACTCACCATTCACCACTACTCACCACTACTCACCACTCACCACTCACTACTCACCACTCACCACTCACCACACTCACCACTCACTCACTCAGTGACTCACTCACACACTCACCACTAAACTCACTCACCACTACACTCACTACTACACTCACCACTCACTCACCACTACACTCACCACTCACTCACCACTACTCACCACTACACTCACCACTACACTCACCACTACACTCACCACTACTCACCACTACACTCACCACTACTCACCACTACACTCACCACCACACTCACCACTCACTCACCACTACACTCACCACTACACTCACCACCACACTCACCACTACTCACCACTACACTCACCACTACACTCACCACTACACTCACCACTACACTCACCACTACACTCACCACCACACTCACCACTCACTCACCACTACACTCACCACTACACTCACCACTCACCACTACACTCACCACACTCACCACTACACTCACCACACTCACCACTACACTCACCACTACACTCACCACTCACCACTCACCACCACACTCACCACTACTCACCACTACACTTACCACTCACCACCACTCACCACACTCACCACTACACTCACCACACTCACCACTACTCACCACTACACTCACCACTACTCACCACTACACTTACCACTCACCACACTCACCACTACACTCACCACTACACTCACCACTACACTCACCACTACACTCACCACTACTCACCACTACACTCACCACTACACTCACCACTACTCACCACTACTCACCACTCACCACACTCACCACTACTCACCACTACTCACCACTACACTCACCACTACACTCACCACTACTCACCACTACACTCACCACTACACTCAGTCAATCACTCAGTGACTCACTCACCTACAACACTCACCCACTCACCAATACACTCACCCCTCATTACACTCACCACCACTACTCACCTACCCAACCACTCACTCACCACTACACTCACCACTACACTCACCACTACACTCACCACTACACTCACTACTACACTCACCACTACTCACCACACTCACCACCACACTCACCACTACACTCACCACCACTCACCACACTCACCACTACACTCACCACACTCACCACTACACTCAGACACTCACTCAGTGACTCACTCACCCACACACTCACCCACTCACCACCACACTTACCCGCTCACTCACCACCCTTCCACTACACTGTCTGTGTTATTATTTAATAAACCATCAACTCTGTAAATGTGTCTCTTAAATTACTCACCCACTCACTCACCCGCTTACTCACCCACTCACTCACTCAGCCACTCACTCACTCACACACTCACCCACCCACTCACCCACCCACTCACCCACCCACTCACCCACCCACTTACCCACCCACTTACCCACCCACTCGCTCACCCACTCGCTCAATCACTCACCTACTCAACAACAACCGCCATTCGCCACTAAGTGGCGGTGACGTCACCACGACGCTTGTGCCAGGCCAAGTGCACCTTGAGGCTACCACGTGAAGTGTCGAACGCCCGCTGGCAGGAGGTCACGGGGCAGACCCAGCAGGTGCCACGGGTCGACTGACCGAGACGACCGAGATGACTGGCTGATGCACCACCTGTGCCCCCTACTGTGCCAACTTGCTGTGCTTTAGCCACCCGGCGCTCCGCTCGTTGTTGTGAGCGTCGCTCCTCCGCCCTCCGTTGTTGTTGGAGGGCGACTGCCTCCAACTGCCCAGTAGCGTCCTTCACGAGCCTCCTCCACAGAGGCCGATCTTGACACCGCTGGTACCAGTCATCGGCAAGTCCACTCAGCTCCACGTCCTCCTGTACCACATCACTCCATCTCTTCTCTAGCCCGTGTCACTCACACACTCACCCACTCACTCACCCACTCACTCACCCACTCACCCACTCACTCACACACTCACCCACCCACTCACCCATCACTCCATCTCTTCTCTAGCCCGTGCCGCGCCCGTTTAGCCCCCTCGATCCGGCCGAACAAAAGCTGTTTAGGTATGCGGTGGCTGGGCATGCGGGCTACATGACCCAGCCAACGCAGCCTTGCCTGCCGGAGGAGCTCACCGATGGGACTTTGCCCAGATCTTTCAAGGATTTGTGAGCTCCTCACACAATCCAGCCTGCAGGTTAAACCCAGGATGGATCGTAGGCAGGCCAGCCTAAATGTTTCCAACCGGCGAAGATGCTCCACTAGGGGGGTCCACGTTTCGCAAGCGTAGTGAAGGGAGGGATTGACCGTGGGCGAGAAGACCTGATGCTTCGTGCGGAGCGTCAGACCAGGTAGCTTCCACACAGCGTTACGCAACCGATGAAAAGATATTGCCGCTCGACTGATTCGGAGTGAGACCTCTGCTGATAAACTGGAGCCGGTCATAAGCACACTGCCCAGGTATGGGAAACTCTCCACTCTCTCCACAACTGCCCCATCACCGATTGAGAGTTGTGGGGGTGGAGTGCCCGATGGTACAAAATACCCAGGCAGGTGCTTAGTTTTGGTGGGGCTGATGGTAAGGCCCCACCTCTTAGTGGCACGCTCCAGTCTCAACAGGAGCGTCTCCAACTCCTCTTCTGAATGAGCAGCTATTACCAAATCATCGGCATACATAACGTGGTTGACCAATAGGGAGCCATCCCTTGATCGCACCCGGGCGTCGATCAGCCTCCCATTATATCTGTACCAAATGGTAATTCCCCCGGTACAGCTATTGAAGGCTTCACGAACTACGCAGTCGAAATAGATGTTAAATAATGTGGGAGCCAGAGGACATCCCTGTCGCACCCCAAGGTGTACAGGGAAAGGCTCCGACTCCCGGCCACGTAGTTTTACCCGGGCCCACTCACCATCATGAAGGTCCTTAATGATCGTGAGCAGAGGGTCAGGGACTCCGAAAGCACGAAGAACAACCCAGAGCCCAGTCCTACTGATGGTATCATAGGCCTTGACCAGGTCAATAAAGCAGAGATGTAGGTCTTTTTGGAATTCCCTACACCTCTGCTGTAGCAGACGGACAGAAAATATGGCATCTGTGCAGGACCGCCCTTTCCTGAAACCGCATTGGGGCTCCGCAAGCCTCTCCTCAGCGTGCCTAGCAAGGCGATGTTGAATAATCCTTGCCAGGACCTTACCCGGCACACTGCGGAGTGAGATGCCCCTGTAGTTGTTACAGTCGGTACGGTCCCCCTTCTTAAAGAGGGGGACCGCCAGGGCATCCTTCCAGTCCTGCGGAACCCGTCCAGTGGTCCAGACTGTTGTTATGATGTCATATAGGGCAGTCTGTGCACAAACGCCACCCTCCCTCAGCATTTCGCTTGGGAGATCATCTCTGCCCGGTGCCTTCCCTGGTCTCAGACTCCGGATCGCCCTCAGTACTTCCTCAACAGCTGGTACCTCAGCCAGCCACTCACAGGGGGTGACCTCTTCCAATATTTGAGGCACCGCAGCCTCAGCAGGGTTATCCCCACTTTGTGCCATGATGTTTCCTGGCTGAGAGATTTTCCCTCCCCCAGGACCTCACAGAAATGCTCAGCAAATCTGCAAACCTGTTCCTGGGGGTCGGAGATTGGATCACCGTTTTTTCCTCTAATGATGGTAATAGGTGTGGCGCTGCAGGTTACTTTTTTGATGGAGTTAAATAGTGATTTGTGATCGCGGGCCACTGAGGCAGACTCCATCTCCTCAGCAACCCGCGACCACCACCCATCCTTACAGCACCTTACGGCTCTCCGAACCTCCGAGCGAAGGCTGCGGTAAACCTCCTCATTCTCTGACGTGGGATGCTGTAGGCGATGAGAGTGGGCCTGTCGCTTTTTCTCAATTAACCTGAACACCTCCTCCGTCAGCCAGGGTTTCTGGGGAGGTCTGGACCGCGTACCCAAAGCAGCCATTGCAGCTGCATGAGCCACAGTCCTAAACCTCGCCCATTTACCCTCGACATCAGGTGGAGTGGGGGACGATGCCAACCCCAGCTGCAAGCGATGATGAAATTCTCGCTTGCAACTTTCATCAGCTAGCTGAGACCAGGCCACTTTTGGTTGGAATGGGGTCCTGGGTGTACACCCACCACCGGAGTGGAAGAATGGCAGGCGCATCTTACAGATGACTAGTCGATGGTCAGAGGTCAGATCAGCTCCACGGTAGGTCCTGGTGTCAAGGACATGGGCTCGCATCCGCTGGTCCGTCACTATGTAGTCCAGCAGATGTTCTTGCTTGGACCCGGCATGTATCCATGATGTTGTGTGGATGCGCCGATGCCGGAAGAGCGTGTTGGTAATTACAAGCCCATGGGCTGCACAAAAATCTAGCAGCCTCCTACCGTTATTATTGAGCTGATCTGGCCCATGCCTTCCAATCACTCCAGACCAGGTGCCAGCATCATGACCAACTCGGGCATTGAAGTCACCCAACAAGATGACTCTGTCCCGAGTGGCCACTTTAGCCAGCACCTGTGACAGGAGGTCATAGAAAGCGTCTGACTCATCGGCTTTGCCTGCATCCCTCCACGGATGTTCGTCTTCGGTGGGGGCATAAGTAACCACGACCACCACTCCTCGCCTCTGGTTGATGGGAAGGCGAGCCCAAAGTATCCTGGGGCTTACAGCTTCCCACACCTCACCGCCACGCTCCCACGCCCCCTTCATTCTTTTGTTCAGAGCAAGAGCCACACCCTGTTGTTTGGCAGTCTCCTGCCCCGAGTAGAGGACTGTCCACCCCTCATGGTGGCAGGAGCCAGAACCGGTCCACCGGACCTCCTGAATGCCACAGAGATCCAGGCGGTACCGGTCCAGCTCCAGACAGAGGAGTGGCAGCCTCTCCTCCGCAGTGAGCGTTCGAACATTCCACGTGGCCATCTGCAATGGTTTTTCGTTGTTTCTGGAGGAGCCCCGAGGGTGAAAATTCAATCTCCTGGCTCCGCCAAATGGGGTTTGGCCAGGAGACGTCATAAAAGCCTGACCCCCCGGGGCCTCCGGCACAAGCTTATTAATTACAGGTTTATGTTTAATTCGTAGTTTAGTGGTGGTTAATTGAAGGTGGAGGGGTTACCAGCCCCTCGCACCCGTCCAGAGCCCCCGTTTAGCCACTGTGGTGGTCACAGACGCCATGAGGGGAGAGGCCCATGGGCATTGGACCTCCCCCCACAGCACTGCCCACGACAGTGTTGCCCGTCCGGCACCGCGAGGAGGTAGGAGGTTGTTTTGCCGGACACCATCACCATCATCACCACCATCACCACCATCATCACCACCATCACCACCATCACCATCACCACCATCATCATCATCATCACCACCACCACCATGACCACCATCATCACCACCATCATCATCACCACCACCATCATCACCATCACCACCATCACCACCATCACCACCACCATCACCACCATCACCATCACCACCATCATCACCACCATCATCACCATCACCACCATCATCACCATCACCACCATCACCACCATCACCACCATCACCACCATCACCATCATCACCACCATCACCACCATCATCACCATCATCACCACCATCACCACCATCACCACCATCACCACCACCACCATCATCACCACCATCACCACCATCACCACCACCACCATCACCACCATCACCACCACCACCATCACCATCATCACCACCATCACCACCATCACCACCACCACCATCATCACCACCATCACCACCATTACCATCACCACCATCACCACCATCACCATCACCACCATCATCACCACCATCATCACCATCACCAGCATCATCACCATCATCACCACCATCACCACCACCACCATCACCACCATCACCATCACCACCATCACCACCACCATCACCATCACCACCACCACCATCACCACCATCACCACCATCACCACCATCATCACCATCACCACCATCACCACCATCACCACCATCACCACCATCACCACCACCATCATCATCACCACCACCATCACCATCACCACCACCACCACCATCACCACCACCATCACCACCACCATCACCACCATCATCACCACCACCATCACCACCATCACCACCATCACCACCATCACCACCATCACCACCATCACCACCATCACCACCATCACCACCGTCATCACCACCATCACCACCATCACCACCATCATCACCACCATCATCACCACCACCATCACCACCATCATCACCACCATCATCACCACCATCATCACCATCATCACCACCATCACCACCATCATCACCATCACCACCATCACCACCACCATCACCACCATCACCACCACCATCACCACCATCATCACCACCATCATCACCACCATCACCACCATCATCACCATCACCATCACCACCATCACCACCACCATCACCACCATCATCACCACCACAACCACCATCACCACCATCACCATCACCACCATCACCACCACCATCACCACCATCATCACCACCACAACCACCATCACCACCACCACCATCATCACCATCATCACCACCATCACCACCATCATCACCACCATCACCACCATCACCACCATCATCACCACCACCATCACCACCATCATCACCATCATCACCACCATCACCACCATCATCACCACCATCACCACCATCACCACCATCATCACCACCACCATCACCACCATCATCACCATCATCACCACCATCATCACCACCATCACCACCATCACCACCATCATCACCATCATCACCACCATCACCACCATCATCACCATCATCACCACCATCACCACCATCATCACCACCATCACCACCATCACCACCATCATCACCACCACCATCACCACCATCATCACCATCATCACCACCATCACCACCATCATCACCACCATCACCACCATCACTGTCTCTGTGTTTGTTCAGAACAAAAAGTTTTATTTGGAGAAGAATCTGAAAGAGGCAGAAGACAACATCCGCGAGATGCTGGTGGCCAGACGCGCTCACTGAGAACACCTCTCACCACTCACCACTCACTCACCACTCACTACTCACCACTACACTCACCACTACACTCACACACTCACCACTACACTCACTCACCACTCACCACTCACTCACCACTCACTCACACACTCACACACTCACCACTCACTCACCACTCACCACTACACTCACCACTCACCACACTCACCACTCACTCACTCAGTGACTCACTCACACACTCACCACTAAACTCACTCACCATTCACCACTACTCACCACTACTCACCACTCACCACTCACTACTCACCACACTCACCACTCACCACTCACCACACTCACTCACACACTCACCACTCACTCACCACTCACCACTCACTCACCACTCACTCACACACTCACCACTACACTCACTCACCACTCACCACTACTCACCACTACTCACCACTCACTACTCACCACACTCACCACTCACCACTCACCACACTCACCACTCACTCAGTGACTCACTCGCACACTCACCACTAAACTCACTCACCACTACACTCACCACTACTCACCACTCACCACACTCACTCACTCAGTGACTCACTCACACACTCACCACTAAACTCACTCACCACTACACTCACCACTACTCACCACTACACTCACCACTACTCACCACTACACTCACCACTACACTCACCACTACTCACCACTACACTCACCACTACACTCACCACTACTCACCACTACACTCACCACCACACTCACCACTACACTCACCACTACTCACCACTACACTCACCACCACACTCACCACTACACTCACCACCACACTCACCACCACACTCACCACTACTCACCACTACACTCACCACCACACTCACCACTCACTCACCACTACACTCACCACCACACTCACCACCACACTCACCACTCACTCACCACTACACTCACCACCACACTCACCACCACACTCACCACTACTCACCACTACACTTACCACTCACCACCACTCACCACACTCACCACTACACTCACCACACTCACCACTACACTCACCACTACACTCACCACTCACCACTCACCACCACACTCACCACTACTCACCACTACACTTACCACTCACCACCACTCACCACACTCACCACTACACTCACCACACTCACCACTACACTCACCACTACACTCACCACTCACCACTCACCACCACACTCACCACTACTCACCACTACACTTACCACTCACCACCACTCACCACACTCACCACTACACTCACCACACTCACCACTACACTCACCACTACACTCACCACTCACCACCACTCACCACACTCACCACTACACTCACCACTCACCACCACACTCACCACTACTCACCACTACACTTACCACTCACCACCACTCACCACACTCACCACTACACTCACCACACTCACCACTACTCACCACTACACTCACCACTACTCACCACTACACTTACCACTCACCACACTCACCACTACACTCACCACTACACTCACCACTACACTCACCACTACTCACCACTACACTCACCACTACACTCACCACTACTCACCTACCCAACCACTCACTCACCACTACACTCACCACTACACTCACCACTACACTCACTACTACACTCACCACTACTCACCACACTCACCACCACACTCACCACTACACTCACCACCACTCACCACACTCACCACTACACTCACCACACTCACCACTACTCACCACTACACACCACCACACTCACCACTACACTCACCACTACTCACCACTACTCACCACTACACTCACCACTACACTCACCACACTCACCACACTCACCACTACACTCACCACTACTCACCACTACACTCACCACTACACTCAGTCAATCACTCAGTGACTCACTCACCTACAACACTCACCCACTCACCAATACACTCACCCCTCATTACACTCACCACCACTACTCACCTACCCAACCACTCACTCACCACTACACTCAGACACTCACTCAGTGACTCACTCACCCACACACTCACCCACTCACCACCACACTTACCCGCTCACTCACCACCCTTCCACTACACTGTCTGTGTTATTATTTAATAAACCATCAACTCTGTAAATGTGTCTCTTAAATTACTCACCCACTCACCCGCTTACTCACCCACTCACTCACTCAGCCACTCACCCACTCACTCACACACTCACCCACACACTCACCCACACACTCACCCACCCACTCACCCACCCACTCACCCACCCACTCACCCACCTACTTACCCACTCACCCACCCACCCACCCACTCACTCACCCACCCACTCACTCACCCACTCACTCACCCACCCACTCACCCACCTACTTACCCACTCACCCACCCACTCACCCACCCACTCACCCACTCACCCACTCACCCACCCACTTACCCACCCACCCACTTACCCACCCACTCGCTCACCCACTCGCTCAATCACTCACCTACTCAACAACAACCGCCATTCGCCACTAAGTGGCGGTGACGTCACCACGACGCTTGTGCCAGGCCAAGTGCACCTTGAGGCTACCACGTGAAGTGTCGAACGCCCGCTGGCAGGAGGTCACGGGGCAGACCCAGCAGGTGCCACGGGTCGACTGACCGAGACGACCGAGATGACTGGCTGATGCACCACCTGTGCCCCCTACTGTGCCAACTTGCTGTGCTTTAGCCACCCGGCGCTCCGCTCGTTGTTGTGAGCGTCGCTCCTCCGGCCTCCGTTGTTGTTGGAGGGCGACTGCCTCCAACTGCCCAGTAGCGTCCTTCACGAGCCTCCTCCACTGAGGCCGATCTTGACACCGCTGGTACCAGTCATCGGCAAGTCCACTCAGCTCCACGTCCTCCTGTACCACGTCACTCCATCTCTTCTCTAGCCCGTGTCACACACTCACCCACTCACTCACCCACTCACTCACCCACTCACCCACACACTCACCCACCCACTCACCCATCACTCAATCTCTTTTCTAGCCCGTGCCGCGCCCGTTTAGCCCCCTCGATCCGGCCGAACAAAAGCTGTTTAGGTATGCGGTGGCTGGGCATGCGGGCTACATGACCCAGCCAACGCAGCCTTGCCTGCCGGAGGAGCTCACCGATGGGATTTTGCCCAGATCTTTCAAGGATTTGTGAGCTCCTCACACAATCCAGCCTGCAGGTTAAACCCAGGATGGATCGTAGGCAGGCCAGCCTAAATGTTTCCAACCGGCGAAGATGTTCCATTAGGGGGGGTCCACGTTTCGCAAGCGTAGAGAAGGGAGGGAATGACCGTGGCCGAGAAGACCTGAAGCTTCGTGCGGAGCGTCAGACCAGGTAGCTTCCACACAGCGTTACGCAACCGATGAAAAGATATTGCCGCTCGACTGATTCGGAGTGAGACCTCTGCTGTTTAACCGGAGCCGGTCATAAGCACACTGCCCAGGTATGGGAAACTCTCCACTCTCTCCACTACTGCCCCATCACCGATTGGGAGACACACACAGACACACACACAGACACACACACACAGACACACACACAGACACACAACAACAACCGCCATTCGCCACTAAGTGGTGGTGACGTCACCACGACGCTTGTGCCAGGCCAAGTGCACCTTGAGGCTACCACGTGAAGTGTCGAACGCCCGCTGGCAGGTCACGGGGCAGACCCAGCATGTGCCATGGGTTGTACTGCTGTGCCAGGCTAGGTGCATGAGGAGGAGGTCACGGGGCAGACCCAGCAGGTGCCACGGGTTGTACTGCTGTGCCAGGCTAGGTGCATGAGGAGGAGGTCACGGGGCAGACCCAGCAGGTGCCATGGGTTGTACTGCTGTGCCAGGCTAGGTGCATGAGGAGGAGGTCACGTGGCAGACCCAGCAGGTGCCATGGGTTGACTGCTGTGCCAGGCTAGGTGCATGAGGAGGTCACGTGGCAGACCCAGCAGGTGCCACGGGTTGACTGCTGTGCCAGGCTAGGTGCATGAGGAGGAGGTCACGGGGCTGACCCAGCAGGTGCCACGGGTCGACTGACCGAGATGACCGAGATGACCGGCTGATGCACCACCTGTGCCCCCTACTGTGCCAACTTGCTGTGCTTTAGCCACCCGGCGCTCCGCTCGTTGTTGTGAGCGTCGCTCCTCCGCCCTCCGTTGTTGTTGGACGAGTCACAGTCCTAAACCTCGCCCATTTACCCTCGACATCAGGAGGAGTGGGGGACGATGCCAACCCCAGCCGCAAGCGATGATGAAATTCTCGCAACTTTCATTAGCTAGCTGAGACCAGGCCACCTTGGGTTGGAATGGGGTCCTGGGTGTACACCCACCACCGGAGTGGAAGAATGGCAGGCGCATCTTACAGATGACTAGTCGATGGTCAGAGGGCAGATCAGCTCCACGGTAGGTCCTGGTGTCAAGGACATGGGCTCGCATCCACTGGTCCGTCACTACGTAGTCCAGCAGATGGTCTTGCGTGGACCCGGCGTGCGTCCACGATGTTGTGTGGATGGTCCTGGTGTCAAGGACATGGGCTCGCATCCACTGGTCCGTCACGACGTAGTCCAGCAGATGGTCTTGCGTGGACCCGGCGTGCGTCCATGATGTTGCGTAGATGGTCCTGGTGTCAAGGACATGGGCTCGCATCCACTGCTCCGTCACTTCGTAGTCCAGCAGATGCTCTTGCGTGGACCCGGCGTGCGTCCACGATGTTGTGTGGATGGTCCTGATGTGAAGGACATGGGCTCGCATCCACTGGTCCGTCACTACGTAGTCCAGCAGATGGTCTTGCGTGGACCCGGCGTGCGTCCACGATGTTGCGTGGATGGTCCTGGTGTCAAGGACATGGGCTCGCATCCACTGGTCCGTCACTACGTAGTCCAGCAGATGGTCTTGCGTGGACCCGGCGTGCGTCCACGATGTTGCGTAGATGGTCCTGGTGTCAAGGACATGGGCTCGCATCCACTGGTCCGTCACTACGTAGTCCAGCAGATGGTCTTGCGTGGACCCGGCGTGCGTCCACGATGTTGCGTAGATGGTCCTGATGTGAAGGACATGGGCTCGCATCCACTGCTCCGTCACTACGTAGTCCAGCAGATGGTCTTGCGTGGACCCGGCATGCGTCCACGATGTTGTGTGGATGGTCCTGATGTCAAGGACATGGGCTCGCATCCACTGCTCCGTCACTACGTAGTCCAGCAGATGGTCTTGCGTGGACCCGGCGTGCATCCACGATGTTGCGTAGATGGTCCTGGTGTCAAGGACATGGGCTCGCATCCACTGGTCCGTCACTACGTAGTCCAGCAGATGGTCTTGCGTGGACCCGGCGTGCGTCCACGATGTTGCGTAGATGGTCCTGATGTGAAGGACATGGGCTCGCATCCACTGGTCCGTCACTACGTAGTCCAGCAGATGGTCTTGCGTGGACCCGGCGTGCGTCCACGATGTTGCGTGGATGGTCCTGGTGTCAAGGACATGGGCTCGCTTCCGATGGTCCGTCACTACGTAGTCCAGCAGATGGTCTTGCGTGGACCCGGCGTGCGTCCACGATGTTGCGTAGATGGTCCTGATGTCAAGGACATGGGCTCGCATCCACTGGTCCGTCACTACGTAGTCCAGCAGATGGTCTTGCGTGGACCCGGCGTGCGTCCACGATGTTGCGTAGATGGTCCTGATGTCAAGGACATGGGCTCGCTTCCGATGGTCCGTCACTACGTAGTCCAGCAGATGGTCTTGCGTGGACCCGGCATGCGTCCACGATGTTGTGTGGATGCGCCGATGACGGAACAGCGTGATGGTAATTACAAGCCCATGGGCTGCACAAACATCTAGCAGCCTCCTGCCGTTGTTATTGAGCTGATCTGGCCCATGCCTTGCAATCAGTCCTGATGCTGATGGACAGATATACGCTCACTCACTACACTCACCACTACTACTCACCACTACACTCACCACTACACTCACCACTACACTCACCACTACTCACCACTCAACTCACTCACTCAGTGACTCACTCACACACTCACCACTACACTCACCACTACACTCACCACTACACTCACCACTACACTCACTCACCCGCTACACTCACCACTACTCACTCACCACTACTACTCACCACTACACTCACCACTACTCACCACTCAACTCACTCACTCAGTGACTCACTCACACACTCACCACTACACTCACCACCACTACACTCACCACTACACTCACTCACCCGCTACACTCACCACTACTCACTCACCACTACTACTCACCACTACTACTCACCACTACACTCACCACTACTCACCACTCAACTAACTCACTCAGTGACTCACTCACACACTCACCACTACACTCACCACTACTACTCACCACTACACTCACTCACCCGCTACACTCACCACTACTCACTCACCACTACTACTCACCGCTCACCACTACACTCACCCGCTACACTCACCACTCACCACGCAGTCAATCACTCACTAAGTGACTCACTCACACACTCACCACTACACTCAACACTACTCACCACTCAATCACTCACTCAGTGACTCACCACTACTCACTCACCACTACACTCACCCCTCACAACACTCACCACCACTCACTAAAATACTCATCCACTGACTCACTCACCCACACACACACTCAGACACTCACCCACACACACACTCACCCACTCACTCACCCACACACTCACCCACTCACCCACACACACACTCACCCACTCACTCACCCACACACTCACCCACTCACTCACCCACACACACACTCACCCACACACTCACGCACTCACTCACCCCACTCACCCACACACTCACACCCAAACACCCACCCACCCACTCACCCACCCACTCACCCACCCACTCACTCACCCACACACTCACCCACTCACTCACCCACACACACACTCACCCACACACTCACACACTCACTCACCCCACTCACCCACACACTCACACCCAAACACCCACCCACCCACTCACCCACCCACTCACCCACCCACTCACCCACACACCCACTCACCCACCCACTCACACCCAAACACCCACCCACCCACCCACTCACCCACCCACTCACCCACCCACTCACCCACCCACACACCCATTCACTCACCCACTCACCCACTCACTCACCCACCCACCCACCCACCCACTCACCCACTCACTCACCCACTCACCCACCCACTCACTCACCCACTCACTCACCCACTCACCCACCCACTCATCCACCCACCCACCCACCCACTCACTCACCCACTCACCCACCCACTCACCCACCCACTCACTCACCCACTCACT
The DNA here is from genome assembly GCF_964198595.1 of Lampetra fluviatilis. NCBI lineage: Eukaryota > Metazoa > Chordata > Hyperoartia > Petromyzontiformes > Petromyzontidae > Lampetra > Lampetra fluviatilis. The sequence continues at coordinate 31,602 of NW_027620691.1, read as the reverse complement.
CACCCACTCACCCACCCACTCATCCACCCACCCACCCACTCACTCACCCACTCACTCACCCACTCACCCACCCACTCACTCACCCACTCACCCACCCACTCACCCACCCACTCATCCACCCACCCACCCACTCACTCACCCACTCACCCACCCACTCACTCACCCACTCACCCACACACTCACCACCACCACACAGAGACCCATAGACTCACACAGAGACCCATAGACTCACCACCACACAGAGACCCATAGACTCACACAGAGACCCACCACCACACAGAGACCCATAGACTCACACAGAGACCCATAGACTCACCACTACACAGAGACCCATAGACTCACCACCACCACACAGAGACCCATAGACTCACAGAGACCCATAGACTCACACAGAGACCCATAGACTCACCACCACACAGAGACCCATAGACTCACACAGAGACCCATAGACTCACCACCACACAGAGACCCATAGACTCACACAGAGACCCATAGACTCACCACCACCACACAGAGACCCATAGACTCACCACCACACAGAGACCCATAGACTCACACAGAGACCCATAGACTCACCACCACCACACAGAGACCCATAGACTCACACAGAGACCCATAGACTCACCACCACCACACAGAGACCCATAGACTCACCACCACACAGAGACCCATAGACTCACACAGATACCCATAGACTCACCACCACCACACAGAGACCCATAGACTCACACAGAGACCATAGACTCACACAGAGACCCATAGACTCACCACCACACAGAGACCCATAGACTCACACAGAGACCCATAGACTCACCACCACCACACAGAGACCCATAGACTCACCACCACCACACAGACCCATAGACTCACACAGAGACCCATAGACTCACCACCACCACACAGAGACCCATAGACTCACACAGAGACCCATAGACTCACCACCACACAGAGACCCATAGACTCACCACCACACAGAGACCCATAGACTCACCACTACACAGAGACCCATAGACTCACCACCACACAGAGACCCATAGACTCACACAGAGACCCATAGACTCACCACCACACAGAGACCCATAGACTCACACAGAGACCCATAGACTCAACACCACCACACAGAGACCCATAGACTCACCACCACATAGAGACCCATAGACTCACCACCACCACACAGAGACCCATAGACTCACCACCACCACACAGAGACCCATAGACTCACCACCACCACACAGAGACCCATAGACTCACACAGAGACCCATAGACTCACCACCACACAGAGACCCATAGACTCACCACCACCACACAGAGACCCATAGACTCACACAGAGACCCATAGACTCACCACTACACAGAGACCCATAGACTCACAGAGACCCATAGACTCACACAGAGACCCATAGACTCACCACCACCACACAGAGACCCATAGACTCACACAGAGACCCATAGACTCACCACCACACAGAGACCCATAGACTCACCACCACCACACAGAGACCCATAGACTCACACAGAGACCCATAGACTCACCACTACACAGAGACCCATAGACTCACAGAGACCCATAGACTCACACAGAGACCCATAGACTCACCACCACCACACAGAGACCCATAGACTCACACAGAGACCCATAGACTCACCACCACACAGAGACCCATAGACTCACACAGAGACCCATAGACTCACCACCACCACACAGAGACCCATAGACTCACAGAGACCCATAGACTCACCACCACACAGAGACCCATAGACTCACACAGAGACCCATAGACTCACCACCACCACACAGAGACCCATAGACTCACAGAGACCCATAGACTCACCACCACCACACAGAGACCCATAGACTCACACAGAGACCCATAGACTCACCACCACACAGAGACCCATAGACTCACACAGAGACCCATAGACTCACACAGAGACCCATAGACTCACCACCACCACACAGAGACCCATAGACTCACAGAGACCCATTGTTAAAAAAGCATTAAAATTGGTTTAATTTATATAATTACAGAATAAATGTAACAGACATCGTGGGACCAATACACGGGCCATTCCACAGTGCTGTGGCCGGTGGCAAGGACATCCACCGCGGGAGTTGTGGTGGTGAAAATCTGGGAAGTAAAATAATCACAATCATCATCAGTAGTATCATCATCATCATCAGTAGTATCATCATCATCAGTAGTATCATCATCATCAGTAGTATCATCATCATCAGTAGTATCATCATCATCAGTAGTATCATCATCATCAGTAGTATCATCATCATCAGTAGTATCATCATCATCATCAGTAGTAGTAGTATCATCATCATCAGTAGTATTATCATCATCATCAGTAGTATCATCATCATCATCAGTAGTATCATCATCATCATCAGTAGTATCATCATCATCAGTAGTATCATCATCATCAGTAGTATCATCATCATCATCAGTAGTATCATCATCATCATCATCAGTAGTATCATCATCATCATCAGTAGTATCATCATCATCATCAGTAGTATCATCATCATCAGTAGTATCATCATCATCAGTAGTATCATCATCATCAGTAGTATCATCATCATCATCATCAGTAGTATCATCAGTAGTATCATCATCATCAGTAGTGTCATCATCAGTAGTATCATCATCATCAGAAGTATCATCATCATCATCAGTAGTATCATCATCATCATCAGTAGTATCATCATCATCATCAGTAGTATCATCATCATCATCAGTAGTATCATCATCATCAGTAGTATCATCATCATCATCAGTAGTATCATCATCATCATCATCAGTAGTATCATCATCATCATCAGTAGTATCATCATCATCATCAGTAGTATCATCATCATCAGTAGTATCATCATCATCAGTAGTATCATCATCATCAGTAGTATCATCATCATCATCATCAGTAGTATCATCAGTAGTATCATCATCATCAGTAGTATCATCATCAGTAGTATCATCATCATCAGTAGTATCATCATCATCATCAGTAGTATCATCATCATCAGTAGTATCATCATCATCAGTAGTATCATCATCATCAGTAGTATCATCATCATCAGTAGTATCATCATCATCAGTAGTATCATCATCATGTGAGTGAGTGGGTGGGTGAGTGGGTGAGTGGGTGGGTGAGTGGGTGGGTGGGTGAGTGGGTGGGTGGGTGAGTGGGTGGGTGGGTGAGTGAGTGAGTGGGTGGGTGAGTGGGTGGGTGAGTGGGTGGGTGAGTGGGTGGGTGAGTGGGTGGGTGAGTGGGTGGGTGGGTGAGTGGGTGAGTGAGTGGGTGGGTGGGTGGGTGAGTGGGTGGGTGGGTGAGTGAGTGAGTGGGTGGGTGAGTGGGTGGGTGAGTGGGTGGGTGAGTGAGTGAGTGAGTGGGTGAGTGGGTGGGTGAGTGGGTGGGTGGGTGAGTGAGTGGGTGGGTGAGTGGGTGGGTGGGTGAGTGAGTGAGTGGGTGAGTGAGTGGGTGGGTGAGTGAGTGGGTGGGTGAGTGAGTGGGTGAGTGGGTGGGTGAGTGGGTGGGTGAGTGGGTGGGTGAGTGGGTGGGTGAGTGAGTGGGTGAGTGGGTGGGTGAGTGGGTGGGTGGGTGAGTGGGTGGGTGGGTGAGTGGGTGGGTGGGTGAGTGAGTGGGTGGGTGAGTGGGTGGGTGAGTGGGTGGGTGAGTGGGTGGGTGAGTGGGTGGGTGGGTGAGTGGGTGAGTGAGTGGGTGGGTGGGTGGGTGAGTGGGTGGGTGGGTGGGTGAGTGAGTGAGTGAGTGGGTGGGTGAGTGGGTGGGTGGGTGAGTGGGTGGGTGAGTGAGTGAGTGAGTGGGTGAGTGGGTGGGTGAGTGGGTGGGTGGGTGAGTGAGTGGGTGGGTGAGTGGGTGGGTGGGTGAGTGAGTGAGTGAGTGGGTGAGTGAGTGGGTGGGTGAGTGAGTGGGTGGGTGAGTGAGTGGGTGAGTGGGTGGGTGAGTGGGTGGGTGGGTGGGTGAGTGGGTGGGTGGGTGGGTGGGTGAGTGAGTGAGTGGGTGGGTGAGTGAGTGGGTGGGTGAGTGAGTGGGTGGGTGGGTGAGTGGGTGGGTGAGTGAGTGAGTGGGTGGGTGGGTGAGTGAGTGGGTGGGTGAGTGGGTGGGTGGGTGAGTGGGTGAGTGAGTGGGTGGGTGGGTGAGTGGGTGGGTGAGTGAGTGAGTGGGTGGGTGGGTGGGTGAGTGGGTGGGTGAGTGAGTGGGTGAGTGAGTGGGTGAGTGGGTGGGTGAGTGGGTGAGTGAGTGGGTGGGTGAGTGGGTGGGTGGGTGAGTGAGTGGGTGGGTGAGTGAGTGAGTGAGTGAGTGGGTGGGTGAGTGAGTGGGTGAGTGAGTGGGTGGGTGAGTGGGTGGGTGAGTGGGTGAGTGAGTGAGTGGGTGAGTGAGTGGGTGAGTGGGTGGGTGAGTGGGTGGGTGGGTGGGTGAGTGAGTGAGTGAGTGAGTGGGTGAGTGAGTGGGTGGGTGGGTGAGTGAGTGAGTGAGTGGGTGGGTGAGTGGGTGGGTGGGTGAGTGGGTGGGTGAGTGGGTGGGTGAGTGAGTGGGTGGGTGAGTGGGTGAGTGGGTGGGTGAGTGAGTGGGTGGGTGAGTGGGTGAGTGGGTGGGTGAGTGAGTGAGTGGGTGGGTGAGTGGGTGGGTGAGTGAGTGAGTGAGTGGGTGAGTGAGTGAGTGGGTGGGTGAGTGAGTGAGTGGGTGGGTGAGTGGGTGAGTGGGTGGGTGAGTGGGTGGGTGAGTGAGTGGGTGGGTGAGTGAGTGAGTGGGTGGGGTGAGTGAGTGGGTGGGTGGGTGAGTGGGTGGGTGAGTGGGTGGGTGAGTGGGTGGGTGGGTGGGTGAGTGAGTGGGTGGGTGAGTGGGTGGGTGAGTGGGTGGGTGAGTGAGTGAGTGGGTGGGTGGGTGAGTGAGTGAGTGGGTGTGAGTGGGTAGGTGAGTGGGTGGGTGAGTGGGTGGGTGGGTGAGTGAGTGGGTGAGTGAGTGGGTGAGTGAGTGGGTGAGTGAGTGGGTGGGTGAGTGGGTGGGTGAGTGGGTGGGTGAGTGGGTGAATGGGTGGGTGAGTGGGTGAGTGGGTGGGTGGGTGGGTGGGTGGGTGAGTGGGTGGGTGAGTGAGTGAGTGGGTGGGTGGGTGAGTGAGTGGGTGAGTGAGTGAGTGGGTGAGTGAGTGGGTGAGTGGGTGGGTGAGTGAGTGGGTGAGTGAGTGGGTGAGTGGGTGGGTGAGTGGGTGAGTGGGTGGGTGAGTGGGTGAGTGGGTGGGTGGGTGAGTGAGTGGGTGGGTGAGTGGGTGGGTGAGTGGGTGGGTGGGTGAGTGGGTGAGTGGGTGGGTGGGTGAGTGGGTGGGTGAGTGGGTGAGTGGGTGGGTGAGTGGGTGAGTGGGTGGGTGAGTGAGTGGGTGGGTGGGTGAGTGGGTGAGTGAGTGAGTGGGTGGGTGGGTGGGTGAGTGGGTGGGTGAGTGGGTGAGTGGGTGGGTGAGTGAGTGGGTGGGTGAGTGGGTGGGTGGGTGAGTGAGTGAGTGAGTGGGTGGGTGGGTGAGTGGGTGGGTGAGTGGGTGGGTGAGTGGGTGGGTGAGTGGGTGGGTGGGTGAGTGGGTGGGTGAGTGGGTGGGTGAGTGAGTGGGTGGGTGGGTGAGTGGGTGGGTGAGTGAGTGAGTGAGTGGGTGGGTGAGTGAGTGGGTGGGTGGGTGAGTGAGTGGGTGAGTGAGTGGGTGAGTGAGTGGGTGAGTGAGTGGGTGGGTGGGTGGGTGAGTGGGTGAGTGGGTGGGTGAGTGAGTGGGTGGGTGAGTGAGTGGGTGGGTGAGTGGGTGGGTGAGTGGGTGAGTGGGTGGGTGGGTGGGTGAGTGGGTGGGTGGGTGGGTGAGTGAGTGGGTGGGTGAGTGGGTGAGTGGGTGGGTGAGTGAGTGGGTGGGTGGGTGGGTGAGTGAGTGGGTGAGTGAGTGGGTGGGTGGGTGGGTGGGTGAGTGGGTGAGTGGGTGGGTGAGTGGGTGGGTGAGTGAGTGGGTGGGTGAGTGAGTGGGTGGGTGGGTGAGTGGGTGGGTGAGTGGGTGGGTGAGTGGGTGAGTGGGTGAGTGGGTGGGTGAGTGGGTGGGTGAGTGAGTGGGTGGGTGGGTGAGTGAGTGGGTGGGTGAGTGGGTGGGTGAGTGAGTGGGTGAGTGAGTGGGTGAGTGAGTGAGTGGGTGAGTGAGTGGGTGAGTGGGTGGGTGAGTGAGTGGGTGGGTGGGTGAGTGGGTGGGTGGGTGGGTGAGTGGGTGGGTGGGTGGGTGAGTGGGTGGGTGAGTGAGTGGGTGGGTGAGTGAGTGGGTGGGTGAGTGAGTGGGTGGGTGAGTGAGTGGGTGGGTGAGTGGGTGGGTGGGTGAGTGGGTGAGTGAGTGGGTGGGTGAGTGGGTGGGTGGGTGAGTGGGTGGGTGGGTGAGTGGGTGAGTGAGTGAGTGGGTGGGTGAGTGAGTGGGTGGGTGAGTGGGTGGGTGAGTGAGTGGGTGAGTGAGTGGGTGAGTGGGTGGGTGAGTGGGTGGGTGGGTGAGTGGGTGGGTGGGTGGGTGGGTGGGTGAGTGGGTGAGTGGGTGGGTGGGTGGGTGGGTGAGTGAGTGGGTGGGTGAGTGGGTGGGTGAGTGGGTGGGTGAGTGGGTGGGTGAGTGGGTGAGTGAGTGGGTGGGTGAGTGAGTGGGTGAGTGGGTGGGTGAGTGGGTGGGTGAGTGGGTGAGTGAGTGGGTGGGTGAGTGGGTGGGTGAGTGAGTGGGTGAGTGGGTGGGTGAGTGGGTGGGTGGGTGAGTGGGTGGGTGAGTGGGTGGGTGAGTGGGTGGGTGGGTGGGTGAGTGGGTGGGTGAGTGAGTGGGTGGGTGAGTGAGTGGGTGGGTGGGTGAGTGAGTGAGTGAGTGAGTGGGTGAGTGGGTGGGTGAGTGAGTGGGTGGGTGAGTGAGCGGGTGGGTGGGCGGGTGAGTGGGTGGGTGAATGGGTGGGTGGGTGAGTGAGTGAGTGGGTGGGTGAGTGGGTGGGTGAGTGGGTGGGTGAGTGGGTGGGTGGGTGAGTGGGTGGGTGAGTGAGTTGGTGAGTGAGTGAGTGGGTGGGTGGTTGAGTGAGTGAGTGGGTGAATGACTGACTGACTGACTTAGTGACTGACTGACTGACTGAGTAACTGACTGAGTGAGTGAGTGACTGACTGAGTGAGTGACTGACTGAGTGACTGACTGACTGAGTAACTGACTGACTGAGTGAGTGACTGACTGAGTGAGTAACTGACTGACTGACTGAGTGACTGACTGACTGAGTGACTGACTGACTGAGTGACTGACTGACTGAGTGAGTGAGTGAGTGACTGAGTGACTGACTGAGTGACTGACTGAGTGACTGACTGAGTGAGTACCTGGGGTGATGTTACTCGGCCGACGTTGATGTAAAACAGCCACTTCTGTTCTTGACTTTCTGCCTATAGCGCCTGAGACACAGAGATAGTGATGGTGGTGATGGTGGTGATGGTGGTGGTGATGGTGGTGGTGATGGTGGTGATGGTGGTGATGGTGGTGATGGTGGTGATGGTGGTGATGGTGGTGATGGTGGTGGTGGTGATGGTGATGGTGGTGATGGTGGTGATGGTGGTGGTGGTGATGGTGGTGGTGATGGTGGTGATGGTGGTGATGGTGGTGGTGATGGTGGTGATGGTGGTGGTGGTGGTGGTGGTGATGGTGGTGATGGTGGTGGTGGTGATGGTGGTGATGGTGGTGGTGATGGTGGTGATGGTGGTGATGGTGGTGGTGGTGATGGTGGTGATGGTGGTGATGGTGATGGTGGTGGTGATGGTGGTGATGGTGGTGATGGTGGTGGTGATGGTGGTGATGGTGGTGATGGTGGTGGTGGTGGTGGTGGTGGTGATGGTGGTGATGGTGGTGATGGTGGTGATGGTGGTGATGGTGGTGATGGTGGTGATGGTGGTGATGATGGTGGTGATGGTGGTGATGGTGGTGATGATGGTGGTGGTGGTGATGGTGATGGTGGTGATGGTGGTGATGGTGGTGGTGGTGGTGGTGGTGGTGATGGTGATGGTGGTGATGGTGATGGTGGTGATGATGGTGGTGATGGTGGTGATGGTGGTGATGGTGGTGGTGGTGATGGTGATGGTGGTGATGGTGGTGGGGGTGATGGTGGTGATGGTGGTGATGGTGATGGTGGTGATGGTGGTGGTGGTGGGGGTGATGGTGGTGATGGTGGTGATGATGGTGGTGATGGTGGTGATGGTGGTGATGGTGGTGGTGGTGATGGTGATGGTGGTGATGGTGGTGGTGGTGGGGGTGATGGTGGTGGTGGTGATGGTGATGGTGGTGATGGTGGTGGTGGTGGGGGTGATGGTGGTGATGGTGGTGATGGTGGTGATGGTGGTGATGGTGGTGATGGTGATGGTGGTGATGGTGGTGATGATGGTGGTGGTGATGATGGTGGTGATGGTGGTGATGGTGATGGTGGTGATGATGGTGGTGATGGTGGTGATGGTGGTGATGGTGGTGATGGAGATGGTGGTGATGGTGGGGGTGGTGATGGTGGTGATGGTGGTGATGGTGGGGGTGGTGGTGATGGTGGTGATGGTGGTGATGGTGGTGATGGTGATGGTGGTGATGGTGGTGATGGTGGGGGTGGTGGTGATGGTGGTGATGGTGGTGATGGTGATGGTGGTGGTGATGGTGGTGATGGTGGTGGTGATGGTGGTGATGGTGATGATGGTGGTGATGGTGATGGTGGTGATGGTGATGGTGGTGATGGTGGTGATGGTGGTGATGGTGATGGTGGTGATGGTGATGGTGGTGATGGTGGTGATGGTGATGGTGGTGATGGTGATGGTGGTGATGGTGATGGTGGTGATGGTGGTGGTGATGGTGGTGGTGGTGGTGATGGTGGTGATGGTGGTCATGATGGCGATGATGGTGGTGATGGTGGTGATGGTGTTGATGGTGGTGGTGATGGTGGTGATGGTGGTGGTGATGGTGGTGATGGTGGTGATGGTGATGATGGCGACGATGGTCATGATGGCGATGATGGTGGTGATGGTGGTGATGTTGGTGGTGGTGATGGTGGTGATGGTGATGGTGGTGGTGATGGTGGTGATGGTGATGATGGCGACGATGGTCATGATGGCGATGATGGTGGTGATGGTGATGATGGTGATGGTGGTGATGATGGTGGTGATGGTGGTGATGGCGATGGTGGTGATGGCGATGATGATGATGGTGGTGATGATGATGGTGGTGATGGTGGTGATGGTGGTGATGGTGGTGGTGATGGTGGTGATGGTGGTGATGGTGGTGGTGATGGTGGTGATGGTGGTGATGATGATGGTGGTGGTGATGGTGGTGATGGTGGTGGTGATGTTGGTGGTGATGGTGATGATGGCGACGATGGCGGTGATGGTGGTGATGGTGGTGATGGTGTTGATGGTGGTGGTGATGGTGGTGATGGTGGTGGTGATGGTGGTGATGGTGGTGGTGATGGTGGTGATGGTGGTGGTGATGGTGGTGGTGGTGATGGTGTTGATGATGGTTGTGATGGTGGTGGTGATGGTGATGATGGCGATGATGATGGTGATGGTGATGATGTTGATGATGATGGTGGTGATGGTGATGATGTTGCTACTCACTCGTAACAGACACAGCCGGCGACGATGGCGACGATGGCGACGATGGCGACGATGGCGACGATGGCGACGATGGCGACGATGGCGACGATGGCGACGATGGCGACGATGGCGACGATGGTGGTGATGGTGGTGATGGCGACGATGGTGACGATGATGACGATGGTGACGATGGCGACGATGGCGACGATGGCGACGATGGTGACGATGGTGACGATGGCGACGATGGCGACGATGGTGGTGATGGTGGTGATGGCGACGATGGTGACGATGATGACGATGGCGACGATGGCGACGATGGTGACGATGGCGACGATGGCGACGATGGCGACGATGGTGACGATGGTGACGATGGCGACGATGGCGACGATGGCGACGATGGTGACGATGGTGACGATGGCGACGATGGCGACGATGGCGACGATGGTGGTGATGGCGGTGATGGCGACGATGGCGACGATGGCGACGATGGCGACGATGGCGACGATGGCGACGATGGCGACGATGGCGACGATGGCGACGATGGCGACGATGGCGACGATGGCGACGATGGCGACGATGGCGACGATGGCGACGATGGTGACGATGGCGACGATGGCGACGATGGTGGTGATGGTGGTGATGGCGACGATGGTGACGATGATGACGATGGCGACGATGGCGACGATGGTGACGATGGCGACGATGGCGACGATGGTGATGATGGCGATGATGGCGACGATGGTGACGATGGCGACGATGGCGACGATGGTGACGATGATGACGATGGTGACGATGGCGACGATGGCGACGATGGCGACGATGGTGACGATGGTGACGATGGCGACGATGGCGACGATGGTGGTGATGGTGGTGATGGCGACGATGATGACGATGGTGACGATGGCGACGATGGTGACGATGGCGACGATGGCGACGATGGCGACGATGGCGACGATGGCGACGATGGCGACGATGGTGACGATGGCGACGATGGCGACGATGGCGACGATGGCGACGATGGCGACGATGGTGCTACTCACTCGTAACAGACACAGCCGGCGACGATGGCGACGATGGTGACGATGGCGATGGCTGCCGTGATGGCGATGTTGGCCTCTCGGTCCGGCGTCGATCGCACGGCGAAGATATCAACCTGGTGACATCGCTCCCCTACGTAGCCCTCGGTGCAGCTACACAACAACATCAACAACAACAACATCAACAACAACATCAACAACAACAACATCAACAACATTAATAACATCAACAACATCAACAGCAGCAGCAACATCAGCAACAACAACAACATCAACAACAACATCATCAACATCATCAACATCAACAACATCATCAACATCATCAACATCAACAACATCATCAACATCATCAACATCAACAACATCATCAACATCATCAACATCATCAACAACATCAACAACATCAACAACATCAACATCAACAACATCAACAACATCAACAACATCAACATCAACAACATCAACATCAACAACATCAACATCAACAACATCAACAACATCAACAACATCAACATCAACAACATCAACAACATCAACAACATCAACAACCTCAACAACATCAACAACATCAACAACATCAACAACATCAACAACATCAACAACATCAACAACCTCAACAACATCAACATCAACAACATCAACAACATCAACAACATCATCAACATCAACAACATCATCAACATCAACAACATCATCACCACCACCAACACCAACAACATTAACATCATCATCATCATCAACATCATCAACAACAACATCATCACCACCACCACCACCAACAACATCAACATCAACATCAACAACAACATCAACAACATCAACATCATCAACATCATCAACATCATCACCACCACCACCACCAACAACATCAACATCAACATCAACAACAACATCAACAACATCAACAACATCAACATCATCAACATCATCAACAACATCAACATCATCATCAACATCAACATCATCAACATCAACATCAACATCAACATCAACATCATCAACATCATCAACAACATCAACATCATCATCATCATCAACATCAACATCAACATCAACATCAACAACAACAACAACAACATCATCAACAACATCATCATCATCATCATCATCAACAACATCAACAACATCATCATCATCAACAACATCAACAACATCAACAACATCATCATCAACAACAACAACAACAACATCATCATCATCATCAACAACATCAACATCATCAACAACATCAACATCATCAACAACATCAACATCATCAACAACATCAACAACATCACCACCACCACCAACAACAACAACATTAACATCAACATCAACAACATCAACAACATCAACATCAACAACATCATCAACATCAACAACAACATCAACATCAACAACAACATCAACAACATCATCAACATCATCAACAACATTATCAACAACAACAACATCAACAACATCAACAACATCAACATCAACATCATCAACAACATTAACAACAACATTAACAACAACAACATCATCACCACCACCAACACCAACAACAACAACATTAACATCAACATCAACAACATCAACATCACCACCATCACATCCAACAGTGAATATTCATAACATTACTCTATCAAGATATCAGGGTGGGTGAGTTGGTGGGTGAATGGGTGGGTGATTGACTGAGTGACTGAGTGACTGACTGACTGACTAAGTGGGTGAGTGACTGAGTGACTGACTAACTGAGTGACTGACTGAGTGACTGACTGAATGACTGAGTGACTGACTGAATGACTGAGTGACTGACTGAGTGAGTGACTGAGTGACTGACTGACTGAGTGACTGACTGACTAAGCGAGTGAGTGACTGAGTGGGTGACTGACTGGGTGAGTGACTGACTGACTGAGTGACTGACTGACTGACTAAGCGAGTGACTGACTGAGTGACTGAGTGGGTGACTCACATGCAGGACACGACCCTGGAACGTCGGACAAAGCGGTACTCCGCCTGGTGAGTGACTGACTGACTGACTGAGTGAGTGACTGAGTGAGTGACTGAGTGAGTGACTGACTGAGTGACTGACTGAGTGACTGACTGACTGGGTGAGCGACTGAGTGACTGAGTGGGTGAGTGACTGAGTGAGTGACTGAGTTAGTGAGTGAGTGACTGACTGAGTGAGTGACTGAGTGAGTGACTGAGTGACTGAGAGACTGACTGAGTGAGTGACTGAGTGAGTGAGTGACTGACTGGGTGAGCAACTGAGTGACTGAGTGGGTGAGTGACTGAGTGAGTGACTGAGTTAGTGAGTGAGTGACTGACTGAGTGAGTGACTGAGTGAGTGACTGAGTGAGTGACTGAGTGAGTGACTGAGTGACTGAGAGATTGACTGAGTGAGTGACTGAGTGAGTGACTGACTGGGTGAGCGACTGAGTGACTGACTAAGTGACTGGGTGAGTGACTGACTGAGTGACTGACTGAGTGACTGACTGAGTGACTGACTGAGTGGGTGAGTGAGTGGGTGGGTGGGTGAGTGACTGACTGAGTGACTGACTGAGTGACTGACTGAGTGAGTGACTGAGTGACTGACTGAGTGACTGACTGAGTGACTGACTGAGTGGGTGAGTGAGTGACTGAGTGAGTGACTGACTGGGTGAGCGACTGAGTGACTGACTAAGTGACTGGGTGAGTGACTGACTGAGTGACTGACTGAGTGACTGACTGAGTGACTGACTGAGTGACTGACTGAGTGACTGACTGAGTGAGTGACTGACTGAGTGACTGACTGAGTGACTGACTGAGTGAGTGACTGACTGGGTGAGCGACTGAGTGACTGAGTGGGTGAGTGACTGAGTGAGTGACTGAGTTAGTGAGTGACTGAGTGAGTGACTGACTGAGTGAGTGACTGAGTGAGTGACTGACTGAGTGAGTGACTGAGTGAGTGACTGACTGAGTGAGTGACTGAGTGAGTGACTGACTGAGTGAGTGACTGACTGAGTGACTGACTGAGTGAGTGACTGAGTGAGTGACTGAGTGAGTGACTGACTGAGTGAGTGACTGACTGAGTGACTGACTGAGTGACTGACTGGGTGAGCGACTGAGTGACTGAGTGGGTGACTGACTGAGTGAGTGACTGAATGAGTGACTGACTGAGTGAGTGACTGACTGAGTGAGTGACTGAGTGACTGACTGGGTGAGCGACTGAGTGACTGAGTGGGTGAGTGACTGAGTGAGTGACTGAGTTAGTGAGTGAGTGACTGACTGAGTGAGTGACTGAGTGAGTGACTGAGTGACTGAGAGACTGACTGAGTGAGTGACTGAGTGAGTGAGTGAGTGACATACTGGGTGAGCGACTGAGTGACTGAGTGGGTGAGTGACTGAGTGAGTGACTGAGTTAGTGAGTGAGTGACTGACTGAGTGACTGACTGAGTGAGTGACTGAGTGAGTGACTGAGTGAGTGACTGAGTGAGTGACTGAGTGAGTGAGTGACT